>NC_142930.1:81906570-81999070 GCF_046866305.1 Octopus bimaculoides | reverse complement strand
ACAGTATTTATTCCAGCTTTTATGATCTGAGTTCAAATCTCACCAAAGTTGACTTTGTATGTATGAGTTATGTTCTGAGATCAATTTAATCATCTATCACCACCGTATTTAATTTCTGGCCTTGTGCCTGTGTTAGAAATAATTGTTATAATTATTACAAGTAGATTGGTAGAATCATTAAAGTGCCAATTAACACCCTACCCTCAAAACTGTTGGTTTTGTGCCTTTACTGGAAATTATAACAAGATGTGGATGGCAGTAATAGTAGAGATGGACAAAATGCCTTGTAGTATCTAATTACTACACTTTATGTTCTGAATTTAAATCTTGCTTAGATCCACTTTACCTTTTATATTCCAGTGTCAATAAAATAACTACTAGCTGAGCAAACAAAGGATCATCTGTTTATTTTCTCAATATGTTAGATATAGTAACTAACTTACCCTTCAAGTTATACCCTACCATCTTAAATAGGGACATGACGTATTGGATCTCTTAGAAGAAATGGGATTATCATGATTGCTAATTCTTTGCTTATAGGTGTGCTGGATCAGGACTGACCTGGGGCTAAATGATAACAAATAACTATCAGTCAAGTACTAGAGAGAGCATAATTGATTAGACCCTGCACTTGTTTTCTTAAATTGCATGTTGAATTGTGTCTTATTAAAAGATTGGTCATCATTGTCTTAATTTTACATCTGTTTTTCCAAGCTGGCATCAGTAGGATGGGTTCATTTTACTCAGCACCATTTTACTTGTAAAGACCCCTCATCATCTCTTTTGTGAGGCCTAGTATTCTTAGATCAAACCTCGTCACTAAGTTGAGGTTTGATTACATCTTGTATATGCTCTTTCCACTTTCATCATTTATGTTAGTTGGTTGTGTATATAATTTTTCTTTTGTTGTTTGTAAAGATAAACATTAGAGTAGTTGAGTTTTATTGATAAATAAGATATTTCAGTTTTGTATGAGTTTTTAAAATGTTATTTATACTCAATTTCTTTTATTGTAAAAGATTTAAGTAAGGATATTGTGAGATATTCTTCTGTGATCAATGTGATCCTTTAAGTAAGGATATTGTGAGATAACTGGATATTCTTCTTTTTCTTACTGCTGCTATTAAATGCTTGTAATTATGAATTTTAAATTTTCTTTATTTCTATTCTTCAAAGAGTTTATATTAACCTGAATTAATTTTTTTTTACTTTCAGTGTGCTAAAGGTTTCAAATCTGATGATGAAAATATTGAAGTGGACAAGGTTTCAGAAGAGAATCAATTTCAGCTTAGTCTAAAGAGGGAATTTGATCTAATGGAGAAACTGGAATTATTTTTGGAAATATTTGAGAAATTATTTGGTGATAAGAAGACATTTGATGACATGCCAGCTATACAAATTACACAAATTCTACAAACTCTTCTTCTTGCCAATTCTATTTACACCTTAACTCTCAAGGTAAGGTCTACATACATACATACGTATGTATGTATGTATATTAAAGTAACACACTTGGTCGTGTTAACAAAGGGGTGTGGGTTTGACTCCCATGTGGATAGGAAAGCCTTCTTTTTTCTGTCGAGGGCTTATATGCCCCTTTATTATACTATTTTCCTTAGTCATTGCATGGTGATCGCCAGAAGCTTTAAGTTTATATAAAAGTACCATTATTATTATTTACAGGATTGTAAATCATGGCGCTATAATAAAAAAAACCATTTGCTCTGAAAGCATGTATATATATATATATATATATATATATATATATACACACACACACACACACGTGCACATGCACTCACACACATTGTGTGTGTGTGTGTGTGTGTGTGTGTGTGTATATTTTAGTCAATCAAATTCCAACAAAGTTTGATTTTCATATTTTTGTATTTTTTACAATTTTACAATATTACATATTACAATAATATGAGTACTTTCATGCTTTTTGTAATCTTCAGGTTTATGCAGTAACAGTTATTAACAGACAGTTGTGCTTCATGACAACTTATCAGTTGTGAAGGACAACTGTCTGTTAAAACTGTCATTGCATAAGCATGAAAGTACTTGTATTATTGTAAAATTGTAAAAAATACAAAAATAAAATGTAAAAATCAGATATGTTGGAATTTGATTGACTACTATATTTATCTATACACACCATCATCCTCATTTAACATCAGTCTTCCATGCTGGTATTGGATGGGTAGTTTGGCAGATGAGAAGCCGCAGAGCTGCATCAGGCTCCGATTGTCTGTTTTGGCATGGTTTCTATGTCTGGATGTCCTTCCTAATGCCACTTTGTTGTGTGTGTGTGCTGGGTGCTTTTTATGTGACATCAGCACAAATGCTTTTTGCATGACACCAGCATAGGTACTTTTTATGTGGCACCAGTACCAGTGGGATCGCCAAGCAGCTTTTAAAACAACAGGCCATTTAGCTGAGAAAGGGAGTGAAACTGAGGGAAGAAACTGTGTGTGCCAGGTGGGAGGTTAGTGTATAATAGGGCAGTATAGTTGTCTTACTATTGAGGAGACACTTGATTACCCCAATAGGATAAGGAAGGTGGGAGAGAGAGAGAGAGAAATGGATGGTGTTGGAGATGTATTGGGGTCTCCCTACAGGGAACAGGAAGAGGGAGTATAAGTGGTACAGAGGGGATAGTGGAGGATGGTGAGAGAAAGTAGAGTGGCTGGAAGAGGAGTATGATAGATATATATATTCAACTTCTGTCTCTCCTTCTCCCACATATACACATACATGTGTTTATGTGAAAGAGAAAAGTTGGATATGAGAGGACTGTACAGACTTGTAGATGAAGGATGTATATGAAATGCTCTGCTGGAAAATAACCCATTGAATGCATGAAAGTATAGAGAAAGAGATGATGATGTGTAAACTAACTTTGATATATATATATATAGTCTATTGGGTTAATCTGTATCTTAGAAAATGATTTAGTCATTGAATAGTTAAGCATCTTTTCTTTTCTTATTTACAAACATTAAAAAGATTTTTCAACTAATGTTTCCTCTTTCGTTTGTTAGTTGAATGTTTGTAGTGTTGAGAAGTGTATTTATTAAAATAAATGCTTAGGCATGTCTGGTAAAGTTTTTGTAGTTCTCTATCATCCATATCATCCATGTAAGCCTGAAAATCATTAGATAGAAGATGTACTCTGGATTTTGAGACTATATTTGTTTTTTCCTTAAAGTTATCAGTTTAATCTTGCTTTGCTATTCCTTGTATTGAAACAGATCAGCTGTTTTGTAAATGTGTTTGTCATCTCATTTTACACCTGTTCTCCTATAATTCTTGA
This sequence comes from Octopus bimaculoides, assembly GCF_046866305.1. Classification (NCBI taxonomy): domain Eukaryota; kingdom Metazoa; phylum Mollusca; class Cephalopoda; order Octopoda; family Octopodidae; genus Octopus; species Octopus bimaculoides. Next base: position 81,995,754 of record NC_142930.1, on the reverse strand, counting down.
ATTCACATACCCAAATCTGTGTTATTGATGCTAGATTTGTAACTAGATACTTTATATGGCACTACTCATTCTGTTACAAAATTACTATCCATTTTACAACTGAGATGAGTAAAATAATTTGCTTTTGTTAAAACACTATAATATTCACTTGAGTGCAGTGCATACTTCTCCTAATGTGATATTTCTCCTACATCTTGCATTTCAAATCAATGGCATAATTTATCCTTATGTTTTTTTTTACTTTTTACACTCATATATAATGGTAACTTATAATTTTGACTAGTGTTTGGTATTTAATTTCTTCTATTGTATACATGTAAATATTGTATTATGTGCCACTCCTGCATTCAAAGAACTTTATTCTGGGGGACTACATGTAGTCTTTTATGTCCCTGCTGTACAGTAACCTTTTAAGCTTGCCTTAATTGAGTCAATCTTACTTGTCTCTCTATAATCTTTCTGAAACAAAATGCCCAAATGTCAGTGCTATAATAATTATCTAAAATAATAAACATCGTTTCTGCATTTTTTTTTATTATTAAAAAAAATTGATTGATTTAAAAAACACAACCAGCATATTTTCAACCTACATCTTTTCTTTTCTTATTTCTAGCCCCTGCATTCACTTCGTATATTGACAGTTGCTCTGCAAGTAGTTAATTTATCAGCTAATGTATCTGTTGAACTGCGCCATAAAATCATCTTGCATTTTTGTAGTACTCTTTCTTCTTTTGGTGCTGTGGAAGAAGCATGGTCTATATTAAATGCTATGTCTGATTCTGCATCAGATGCCAGTACAACTGCTAATATCAACAGTGAGGATTCTGAAACTATGAGTTCACTTTTAAAGATGCTTACTCATGTAGAATTATTTTTGAAACAAAAGCAGGTATGGATAATTTTCATATTTTTATTCTTGTCTTTTCCAAAGTTGTATTACTATATATTAGAATCAATCTTCTTTAAAGCTTGCTTGCTCTTATTTGCAGAATTCTTGATAAAAAATATTGTTGCATGTTCGCAAAAATACTGGATTATGGTAAATTAGATTTTCTAAATGTTGATATTTGTTCATATAATTTATTAATGTTAGCATACATTAACATTAGCATACATTATAAATTTATGCTTTTATTTATGTATTAGGGTGTTTGGAAAGTAATTATATTTTTTCCCCACTATGAAATATGAATGAACCAACCACATCAGAGTCAAGGTTGAATGGGTGGGAATTGTCTAGAAATAGTATATCATCTCTTCTATCTGGCAGTGTGTCATTCATATTTATTTTGGTAATTAACGCTATGGAGGATAAGAATTTTATGAACCAACATATTTGCCATTGCTTACTGTATGAGTTTTGAAAGAAAAGTACCGCTACAGAAGCAATGAAAAGCATTTCTGAAGTTTATCCAGATGCAGTGAAAGCTCATACATGTCAGCTGTGGTTTAAAAGGTTTAATGATGTCACTTGTGACATATCTGACAAGCCTCACTCCGGAAGACAACCTTTTGAATGAGACTATTGTATTGGATCCACGTTAAAGCACCAGAGATTTGGTGTAAAAATTTAATGTGTCATCTCCAACTATCCACAAACATCTCAAGCAAGTTGGGAAAACATGCAAAGAGGGAATTTGGGTTCCACATGAGCTTACACTTGAGAACTGAACACAACATTCCACCATCTGCAGCAATCTTCTAATCAGGAATAACAACCTGTCATTTCTGCAGTGCACTGATACAGGTAGCAAAAAATGGGTTTTGCATCACGTCCATTATGAGCTACTGGAACATGGAAGGACCATCAATGCAGATATCTATTGCCAACAACTTGATTGTGTAAATAAAAAATTACGTTGGAAGAGACCAGCTTCAGTAAATAGAAAAGTTTATTCTCCAGCATGATAATCATGACCACACTCTTCAAAACAAACTCAAGAAAGTATAAAATCGCTAGGATGGGAAGTTCTTCCACATCCTCCATACTCACTTGACTTAGCACCTATAGATTTCCTTCTGTTCCAATCACTAGAACATTTTATAAGAGGCAAAACATTCAGAAACAGAGGGGAGGTTGAAAACTGTCTTTTGAATTTTTTCTTCAGAAAAAGAAATGGGTTTCTATGAACATGGCATAAAAAAGTTATTTTCCTGTTGGGCTGTAGTCATTGAAAATGATGGTGATTACATTCTTGATTAAAACTATTTAGATAAATGTAGTTTACATTCGTTTTTATATCCTTTCTGGTAAAACACAATTACTTACTGAACACCCTAATATATATATAAACATTATCGCATTCTGAATAGCATTCTAAAATGTCTTGTGCTTTCAGTTTACCAAGGGTATTGAACTAAATCAAAAGGTTGCATCTCATGAAATCTTCCAAACAAACAAAACCAAACTTGCTTGTGCCATTCTAGGATTTTCTAAACGTCTTTCGTCAAAGCTGAAACTTGTTCCTGCTACAAATAGTGATTGCTCTGATAACAGCTATTCCTATGATGAGTCACCACTAGAATTTGCTTATGAATCTGTGAGAATGTATTCAACTATAGTGCAGTACCTTAATAAACCAAATAACTTTGATTCATATACCTGTACTCCATTTGCTGATATAGGTATGTGATACTAGATTGTATTTGTACTTCCTAATGTTTGTTTTGGAATTATTAAAATTTTTTTTGTTTTTTATGTTCATCAGTTTTGGCAATTATCAACTTTCATAAATGCAGATAAATTTCCCAATTACTACAGTTGGTTGTAGAACCTGATAATAGTTGATAAACAACAAGTAATACTATGTTTAAAGTATACCCCACTCATTTTTCGTTTCCTTAACAGAAGAATTATTTGATTTCATATTAACCAATAAGTTAATGAATGAAAACAAATGAATTTACCTTACATGTCAATATTTGATTATATTTTTCTCTATTATAGCCATTAATATATTGAAAGCTGTTATATTGCTTTGTACGAATGTGTGTGTCAGTATGTTTCTATTGAATTTTTTATTTTTGTTTTGCATAGAGTTGATTTCATTTAAAAAAAATTTTTTTATATAACTTGTGGTTTGTCTAGTATATAACATTGAATGGGGTTAGGCTGTGTCCCTATATTGAAATATCTTACTAAAAAGGCCAGTAGAGGTGGGGATAAAATAAAAATGTTTTGTTAAATAATTTGGACTATCTACCTTTAAGCAAGTACTGTATTTGATGGTCTACAATACGCACGAGTGCATAGGACGCACCCTAGCATAGGCTATACTTTTGTAAAATAAATTATCTCTAAAATAATGTTTTAATTCCTCCACTTACCTGTATAATTTTGTTATTACTGGAAATTATAAGCAATTTATTGCATCTACATTCGATATAAACATACCGTAGGCTAGGCTACTAGGCTACATCTACGTGATCTCTGATGTATAATTTTGGCCAACATTTGCGAGTTTTGAACCTACATTGAGTGCATTGGACGCAGGAGGATTTTTTAGGCCATTTTTGGGTAAAAATGGTGCACCTTATAGGTCATCAAATACAGTAAATAGCACCTAATTTATTTTTGTATGGATATACTGAAGTGGTGCACATTATTTCAATTCTTTTCAACAATTTAATTTTGATCATCTTCCAATTTTAAAATAATTTAAACATTTTGTTAAGTAAAATTGTCCAGGTAATCATCATTCCAGTCGAGATTAAACACCAAACTAATGAAGAACAATTAAAACCTGTGTAATTAAGTGTTCTTTATTTCTGCCAAAATCTCTCTAAAGAATCACAAGGGTGAATGTGATTTATTTTTTACTAACATCATATATTTGCAACCAGCATTTTATTTAGTGTACTATTTTTATCATCCTCCTCCACTTCTTTACAATGTTAAATTAGAGGTTTTGTTATATTTTACAAAATTTTATACTCTTGTTCCTTGCAACATTTTAACAGCTAAAGCTATTTTAAATTGTATTTCAGGCTGTAGTTGGGCTGGAAGCTTTGATGCCCTTGAAAAGTGGGAACTTGTTTCAAATCTGTTGGAATCTCTTCTTCATTTAAGTCTAATTTACTGTTATGTTGGTGATGAGAGAGAAGCTAAGTGTTTCATCAAAGAAGGAATAAAACTGTCTTATATTCTGGCATTACCAAGATGGTAAGTTTTCTTCTTTTCTTTTGAAATAAAATCAATGATTAACTGAGATTTTAGCTTAAGGTGTTTGTCTATTAACACAGATTATGAACTGAAATCTTGATGCAGCTATTTTATTGTACTTTTAGAAAGGAAAGGTTATTCTGTTTCTGCAATAACAGGTTCAGTTTTCAGTCATTTTAACAATTAATAGATGACTTAAATTTTAAAATAGTTGTCATGGTCATAATAATTATCCTCATCATGATCAGATCATCATCATTATAATATTTCTCTTCTTCATAATCCTCATATTCCTTATAATTCTCATCATGATCATCAACCTCATCGTAATCATAACCTAACAATGGCATTCTTCAATACCTTGAATCTCTCTTTCTCCTCAGTGATCATTGGCTTTCACATTTCCAGATCTACTCTTTTATGTCACTCACCTGTAGGTTTTTGCTTTAGAGAAGTTTTGAATTCATTGTACTGTTGTTGTTTTAGATACAGCAAAGCTATTGACCATATCTGTGGCCGGAAAATCTCCTATCAAAACTTCTTACTTATCTATTTCTCATCTCTTAGATTGGTAGCTTCTTATGTTCATCATCATGGCATGTGTTGCTGGAGTTCTTTCTGCACCACTCTCAAACAACTCTGGTGTTCCCTCTGGTTTTGTCCATAACTCTCTTCCTTCTGTACATCAATGATCTACTTGCTACTACTTCCAGTAATGCCTACTTTATGCAGACGATACAACTCTTTATTCTTCCCTAACTTTTCCTGCCTGTAACAGAGATTTTGAGAGATTCCTTCAGTGAAGCTATGCCAACCTTATCCCTTTTAACTGCAAAAAAAAACAAAACAAAAAAACCCCGAAAAACTCGAACACTATTTGTAGCAAGAAAACGTCACCATATCACACTCCTCTTAAACAGAGCAGCACTTAAAACCCTCACAGTCACTGCAATTACTGGGCCTCGGCCTCACTGAAGATCTCTTTTTGGTGAAAGCACAAGATCCTTATCATCAAGGGCTAGAGAATACTTTAGTCCTTAACAGCCATTGATACTGTACAAGGAAAAAGTGAGCCCCCCACCCTCCTATGAAAGACTGCTACCCCTATAACTGCGATAGTACTATTATAATGGAATTATCATTATTTTAACATCCACTTATCCAGGCTTGCATGGGCTGGGTGGAATTTTTTAAAGCCAACTGTCTACATTCACATACCCTTCCTGTTTTCACAGAAGATTGGGAACAAATGACACCGCTTGCTTAATGGTGACACTTGTTTACAACAATCATGAGATGTCAAGACAAAGAGACAGTAACACAGACACATACATACATATTTATATATATGATGTGTTTTTTCAGTTTCCATCTACCAAATCCATTTACAAGGTTTTGACCAGTTAGGGGCTATAATAGAAGACACTTGCTCAAAGTGCCATGCAGTGGGACTGAAACTAAAACGGGATAGTTGGGAAGCAAACGTCTTCCTACATAGCTACTGCCACAGCCACCACCACCCGCCACTGCTTCTATTTTTCCAATTGCTGAATTGGGTTCGGTAGATCTACCATTCTTTTTTCAGCTGGTATTATTTTGTGTCATGTAGCTTGTCTTTTATTGTGTGATGTCATCTGTTGTTATTGGTATACAATAGACGGTGCTAGTATAGTATGTGGTCTACCACGTTGTCAAACAGTATAGCCAGGGTTATCTACCTTAAATGTTCAGTTTGTAAAGGGAACCAATTTTTCCATTATACGGACATTAACAACAAATTAAACTGCAAGCCGAGCCTGAGTTAAATTTTAGAACTAATATTTTTCTTTATCATGGATATACCCATGACCACAGCAGTGACTCTAACAGGAAAATCTAAAAATACAGTAACTAACTGGTACAATATGTGCTGCGAGGTGTGTGGAGCCATAATTTATCATGTACGACGAGGGAGGATGGTTGAAACAAACGATAACCCCATTCAGATCGACGAAGCAAGATTTGCTGGTCGACGAAAATACAATTGAGGAAGAATGCTGAATGGCGACAATACTCCTCTGTCTGAAGAGAGTGATGCAGAACAACGAAACAACAGGAACCATGGACGTAGAATTGATCGGCCATGGTTTTTTGGTCTTAAACAAGGCTCAGACTGTCGATACTATTGTGTGGAACGGCATGATGGGAACAGTCTGGTCCCAATTATTGAAAGAAAATGTGTAAAAGGTTCACCAATTCATTCAGATGAGTGGCCTGCTTATAATAATTCAAATGCTATAGGTTATCACCATCTGACAGTGAACCATCAACGACATTGTGTTAATCCAGTGACTGGAGCACACACTCAAGCCATTGAGTAATCATGGTTAGATGCTAAAACTATGATTCTGAAAAAAATGATCTCTGAAATATCTGAAAGGTAAGGTAGATAACCCTGTTTGACACCGTGGTAGACCGCATACGATACTAGCACCTAATAGACCACTACTAAAAAAAACCCAGACATTTAGATGTTGAAATTTAAATTCTTGGTAATTTCATCAATACATTCATTCAATGGATTTTTTTGGAGCTGTAAAATTAAATTAATTTCAGTTATTACTTTTCCTTTGCAGGAATGCAACATTTCAGATACTGTTGGCTCGTATCAACTTACTTTCTAATAAGATAGAAAGTGCTGCAAAAGCTATGAAAGAGGCCAAGAACATTCTTCTAACTCAAGAAAATGTGGTCAGCAGAAAAATTAATCAAGAAAATATGAAGAATCTTATAGGAAATACGTCACCACATAGTATTAATGTTTCTACTCCAGAAATGTTCAAAATGGATGATCAGTTGACTACTAAATTCCGGTGGTCAGGTGAGTTAAGTGATGAAGAGACTATTATGAGAAAGGATAATACTTGTATTTATGAATCAACACCTTTAAAAGTTACTGACACTACTAATGTAAGCTCTCAGTTCTCTGTTGATATTCCTGTCCTTGATAATGAAGACCATAAGCTTAAATGTGGTTGTCATTGTTGTTCTGATGTGGTTTCACAGGACCTGTTTTTGAAGTATTTAGTCACTCAAGCTGAACTTGAACAACTTACTGGCAATGATATTCTAACTGAAAACATTTTGACAATTGCTGAAGATCAATATTTAAAATCATGTAAACATATCAAAACTAACCTTGAAGGTTTGCTTCAAGGAAAATCACTTAGCTGTCTTCTAAATCAGATGTGTTCTGAAAATTTTAAAGTTACTCCTGAAAATAGCTTATATATAAACAATTGTTTGTTTACTCTAAGTAGATCCTATCTTATGAGATGCCATCTGGCAGAAAATTGTAGTCAATTTCAGCTTTGCTATGAGTATGCAAAAAAGGGATTACTGTTATTTCAGAGCAATCATTTAGATTTTAGTAATCCCGAAGTTCTTTATCTTCATACTGGTTTGACTGTATGTTTGTCAAATGCTCTGAGGTACATTTCTGATTTTTCAGATATTGAGGAAATTATTTCACCTGATCCAAATTTAGATGTAATGACTTTGAAATTATCAAATATGTCACTACAATCTGAAACTGTGTCTTCCGGAACAATAAAGACTAATATTGATAAATGTGTACAAGACATGGAAACATTATCAATTATTGACAAAGCAGATAATAAAACCAGAAGAAATGCTAAAAAGTCAGTGTGTAAATCAAGTAAAGAAAGAATGAAATCACAATCCAAAAATGATAATCAAAATGGAGAATATCCAACCACTGTTTTGAACAAGGAAACATGTATATCAGTTGACTCCTACAAATGGCAAAGTGCTCAGGAAAAGTTTAAAGATTGTATGGATCGAAAGACAAAATTGTCTGCTTCAGAGATATTTAAAGACATTACAGCTGAACATTTACCCAGTGTATATGATGATGATGTCATTTCTGAGAGTGAAACTGGTGAAAAATCAGTTGCTCTTGATGTGGATAATGATTTGTGTGAAAGGGTTGTGCTAAGTAAGAAATTAAAGACCAACAAAAATATTCCAAAAGTTTGTCCAACAAAGACCAAATGTTCATCTAAATGTGAAACAGATAATTTTCTTGCTAGATGTATACAAACAATACCTGCTTCAAGTGTGTGTGATTTACTTCCTCTCCCAGAGAATGAGTCTCTTGAAAAAGACCAAATACCTTCCAAATTGAGAGACAAGAAAAGACAGCCTAAAGTTAAAACACAACCTCTTTATGATAGTAAAGTACCACAGAAGTTAGAAGCTCCCAAATCTCTACCTTTAGAAGTTTCAACTATAAAAGTAAACAAAAGAAGTAGTCGACAGACAAAATCTTCTGCAAGACCTAAGTCTGCAGTTTCCAATCAAATTATTAATTCTGAACTGTTACCTGAATCACACTGTGACTTTGAATCCTGTCAAGATTCTGAGCCAACAAGTAAACAGGATTCTCCACTTAAAAAGTTTCACAAGACTCTGAAATCAAGACCTAAAAAACTGCTAGATGATCAAAGTGTTAAATCTAAAATTTCTTCTGAATCCCAAAATAAGGAAGAATGTAAAGTTAAAAAGACTTCCAGTCAGAAGTCTAAAATTCCATCAAAAATAATAAAGCCATTATACAAAGTGGAAAATAATGTGAAAATCACCAAGACCACAGCCAAGTGTAAGAGTAATCCAATCATAGAAAATCTAAAAAGTAAAGAAGAATTTGAAAACAATATCTATAACTTTGATGAGAAGAGTGATAGTGAATCTGGTGAAAAGAAAGTGATCAAAAGGAGAGGCCGACCCCCAAAGAAAGCTGTTGGGTGGCAGTCAAGGTTGGCTGAGGCTTCAAATGTCATTGCAAGAGAACACCGCCGTAGTGAAGGGACAAATATATCAATTGATAAAATATTTTCTATGTCTCCAGAGCGTCTCTCAGTTGTCAAATGTGACAATATTTGGCAATCACCACCATCGCCTTCGTTTGAACAACATAACACTTCCTTTTCTTCTGATATCGACTCACTTTACCATCCTGCTTGGAAGAATGCTGTAGATACCGATGATGATGATCCTAGTTTGTTAGGTGCTACATCTTTTGGTAATCTGTCTGTAAGTTCATCTGAATTAGTACGAGCTGCAGAAGATAGTGACAGTTCTTTTGAATGTAAAAGGAAACCTACTTTGAATAGAGAGAAGTTATCTAGAAAATATAAAATGCTTTCTGATTCTGAAAAGCCAAGTAAGTTTATTTATTGTTTTCTTTTATTCTTTTTCACATTCCTTATTTAGACTTGTAATTTCTATTCTTAAAAAATCTTGAAAAATATATAAATTTGGCAGTACTTCAAGTGAAATATCTCTTGTTTATTATCATATTAGTATCAAATATTGATTTCTAACATGCACACAAGCCTCCAAATTTGTAGTGGAAGAGTTCAGTTGACAGAATTTAACCAGCATATGGTTGTTGCTTATTTTATGAATCCCAGAGGGTTGAAAGACAAAGTCAATGAAGCTAAATACTCAAAAACTGCTATTTCCAATATTTTATTGTTACCAAATAGTATAAAAAATTTATTGTATAAGAAAAGTTAAAATTTATGCTAGTTTGTTTAAAATATAGTTTAGGTTATAATCAATTGGTAATACTTGTGTACTAATAGGGACAATATCTAAGGTCAGGGTGAGGTAATAAAATATATTTCAATTTTGAGTGATCAGTTTTTTGGTTGTCTAGTAAAAATATTTATTTCACAACCTCATGGTTTCAGGTTCAATCTTACCAGATGGTAACTTGGACTGGTGTCCTCTTATATGATCTCAGATTGATCAAAGCCTTGTGGATGAAATTTTGAAGATAGAAACTCTGCAGAAGGTTGTTGGAGGAACTGATCCTGTTCTTGGAAGGCAAACTTAATTGGTCAATAGGTTTAGCACCACCAACTGGCCCTTAGTTGTCTCTAGAGAAACTGACTCAGTTGTAAGCATTTAAGCTAAGCCTCCAATTTGACAGTTAATTTTCTCCATCCAACTAGTCTTAGAGGCTCTGAAAACATTCTTGATCATTGTTCTTCCTCCTTTGATGGAGTCATTAAAAATAATGAGTAAAATGTACTTTAATGAATGGTTGTCTTTAGTATGGACATTCAAATGTAAAATGCTTGCTCCAAAACTTTTCTTAGTCATCTATATTTACAGTTAGTTATTCTTAAAAAAATGTATCTTTTTAAAAATATCATGTAAAAGTTGTGAAAATTGTTTTCTTTGTGTTTTTTTCTATGTTGTAAAGATTCACATAAAACATCAATTGATTCTTCTCATCTTTAAATTTTGTTTTGTTCTTTTGTGAAAAGTTAATAAAAATTACGTTTAGCTCATGCATCTGTAACTTTGTTTAATAGAAAAAGGCGAGCTGGCAGAAACGTTAGCATGCCGGGCGAAATGCTTAGCAGTATTTTGTCTGCCACTATGTTCTGAGTTCAAATTCCGCTGAGGTTGACTTTGCCTTTCATCCTTTCGGGGTCAATTAAATAAGTACCAGTTACGCACTGGGGTCGATATAATCGACTTAATCCCTTTGTTTGTCCCCTCTGTGTGTAGCCCCTTGTAGGCAGTAAAGAAATAAGAAAAATGTGGATGGAGTGCAAAGTCTAAAGGTTGGCATTCTGGGGCTATGAGTTGTACAGAATTGCTTGTAAGGGTATAGGGATGGGGATGTGATATAATAGAAGTGGTGTGAGTAGGAAAGTTGGGCGTGTTGAGTGAGTTTGAAAAGTAATATGTAACTTTTTAGTTCCAAAGAGCAAATACCAAGGAGACAGGCAACTGTGGGCCAGGGATTGTAATTCGTATATGAGTGAGTCTTTGCTAATTAGTTCTGCATTGTGTGGATCTTGAATTTTGATCAGAATTGGCCCTAAAGAGAAGATTAGTCTTTGGGATTTGTTGTAATTAGGTTATGTATCTCAGATTACCAAGAAAGACCATCAGAGTATGGAGGAGGCCTAACATTTGTAAGAACTTTTGTAGTTGTCCCACACTATAGAGGGGCATGCACAAAATTATTTATTTCATATATGACACGCACACACACACAAACTGTTACTAAATAAATTGTCTCCTTAAACTTGGAGGAGTCTCCTTAAACCCTCCTGTGTTAAAGTTGGTAAGGATCAAAACAACTGTAAATCAAACACCCCCATTGTTATTTTTATTAGAGACTGATTAATGCAATAGTCAGTGAATGCTACAGAAGTAAATGCACTAGTAGGAAGATGCTTGCTATTTATCACTAGGTGAGCCTTGACTGAGCAGATCTCTGATCAAAAACGTTCCAGCTGTGACCATCCTGTCTTTTTCTTATGTACAGCAAACCCAACACCATATTATTAAACATGTCCTTTTTCTAAGACAGATGGTGAGATGTGATTTGAAAGATACTTGACTGCTACTTTGGATGGTGCATGTTCAGATGGTGCTTTTTATGTGCCACTGGCACGGGGAGCCAGTCAGGCAGCACTGGTAACGACCCATGCATGAATGGTGCTTATTGCATGCCACCAGCACAAGAGCCAGTCAGGCAGCCCTGGCATCGGCCACAATTACAATTTCCATTTTTGATTTTTGATTGTTGAATGACCATATAAATGCACCCTTGGTTTATAGTTGTAAGATGTAATGATTTGATTAAAGAATAACTATCAGATTGATAATGAAGCATAAGTGAAATATGAGGCAAACAGAAATTCTTAAGATTTGATATTTAGATTAAATTTTTTAAAGTTATGACTTCCATAAATAAACTAAGATACAGTATGGTGACTTGAAAATATACTGTTTTGTCAAGTTACAAATATTTTTAAAAAATAAAATTTTTTTACCCTTCATCTTTACCTTTTGTCTTTTTCTAATTAATGATAAAATATTTAATATATTTTTTTATGATTGTTATATTTTACTTTCTAGACTCTGAATATTTACAGAAGAATATATTGGAAAATGCTTACATGCAGACATCTCACTTTCCTCTATGTTCATTACATAGCTGTATATGCAAAAGTTTGGCTGTTAAGTATCTTCCAGAAAATCCCACAATGGCAGCTTTCTATCTGAATGAAAGCCAAGCAGTGACACTTCGTCACAACTTAGCTATTCATTTAAACAGAAAAATTAGGTAAGTACCAAGCTCCAGGCTGTGTAAAGAAACAGATTAATAGACTTTAAAGCATGAGAAATATCCTTCATGGGATAGAAAATAAAGCAATACCGTATTGTAAAAGTTGGAGGAACTATCTTTTATTTTTTACAGAATATAGATCATTACTAGTTTGATTAGAAAACTCATAATTTCTCAAAAAGCTAACTTATGTCATAGATATAAGATTAATATTCTTCACTAGTAGAGATTAACATATCAAAATACTAAATGCTATTCACAATTCTTTAATAACAACTGTGTAACACTGTTTATGTATGCATGGTTGACAAAATAAGAAAAAAAAAGCTTTCAGCTTCTGTTCATTAAAACTGATGAAAATAAACTGAACTTATTCTTCATATTTTTCAGAATGAGCTTCATCTATTTTGTCATGTGGATGGTTACTCATACTTATGAATATGATAATATTTAAGCCATTGGTTTTCTTTTTGTTTAAGTTAGGAAACTATTGTGACTCACTCAGTTATTCAGCTTATAGTATTCAAATGACATAGAGAATGTGCCTGTATTTTGGTGTTGAATGTTTTATTAAGTAATATCAAATCTCAAGGAAATACACATGGCATAAATAAATATTATTTGTAAGATATTAATAAGTTACTTTATTTCTTGTCAAAATGATATTTTTAATATTTAGGAGATTGTTGAAAGATCCAAACAGCAGTGGAGATGTAAAGAAACAATCTGATCCCTCTGACCAAAACACACTTGTAGATAATTTACGAAAGGCTAAAACAGCATTGAAGTTTGGGCAGAAAAAGGATATTATCCCATCTTTAATTGAAGCTATCCATCCAGGTTTGTAAATGTTTGTTTACTTACGTTGGTGTATATATAATGTTTGTTGTGGTTTGTGTAATCTTTGAAACTATTGTCTCCAGGAAAACAAACTCCTCTGCACAAGAAAATTCATCAGCATTTAAGATCTTCTCTGAAACACTTGTAATTACATTTAGTCTTATGAACATGTTCCAAAATTCTAATTGCAGAATTAACTGAAGACCGTCAAAGGCTAAAAATATAATATAGCAAACACTAAGTTGTGACCATCATTTAACATCCATGTTCTATGCTGGTATGGGTTGGACAGTTTAATAGGATTTGATCAAACCAGGACAGTACAGCATATTCCTTTTCTACATCTTGAGCAAGGCTATTTCTCTTCTCCATGGCAAACTGCTGTGAAAATGGGATTTTTACAGATTAAATATGTCCCAAATGTAATTGAACTGATGATCTAAAAGTTTGTTCAATTCACATACTTCTTTCATGCGCCTTACTGCATATTTTGTTCTAGCTTGATGGTGTTGCACAAAGTCAGTAAATAGTTTCTACTGATTTTTTAGAGGGAAGCTATGACTTCCAAAGTCCTTTCAGGATTGTCTTTCTTGGTACCTAAAGCTGGTGATAGCCAAATAGTTTGAAATGCTTTCATTGGTCAACAGAGGGCACCCTAAAATAACTATCTATGTTTTAACACCTGTTACCTAAAGTGAGAATTTTCTCAACAAACTGCAATGAAAATGGTCATTTTACGAGTCAAATATGTTCCAAACATATTTGAACTGATCAAAAAATTTATATAAGTAAAATAATACTAAGAGAATGAATGTGATAAAATTGAAGAGAAATAACAATATTTCAATGCAATGTCAATATAGAAAATAAGCAGAAACTTGGCACTGAGTATTCAGTGGAAAAATAAATGAAATTTTTTTTTATATGGTTTGGTAACTTTGGTCAAGTCAGAAAGGTCTTTGACTTTTATGACTTGACCAAACTTAGTTTCTGTCAGAATTAATAAACTTGAATCCAATGCTGCTTCTCCAGCCACACCATACCATATCTGCTTGTGGTATGATGTCATTTTTCTGTTTGATGTTTCCTAAGAATGTTTTATCTCTTTGAGCTGTCTTTCTCTTGCTTATTAAATTCCTTGTGTCAGTCACCACAAATCATACTCAAACCTTTGAAGATGATATAATCTAGTCCTCCCTCCATGCTGTTATCAAAAGTTCACACCACCTGACACTTAATTCTGTCAATGCAAACTGACATTTCTGTGATAACTGACTCCATAAAATATCATCTGTTTATGTCCATTTTCCCATGCTTGCATGGGTTGGATGGATCTCCTCCAGCACAATAATGGTGTCTCATCAATTGTGGTTTGTTATCGTTTTGTTAGCTTGAGAAAACTACACCACTTATTCCTAGTTCTTATTTAGAATCATTATCCTCCTAGACAGGTTGCCTGTGATGTGACTTGCAGAATCCATATCTTGTTTATTCATTCACTCTACTCTATAACAGTCATTATTTATTCAGAGTAACTGTTAGTTGTCTTGTTCACTTGAGTGCCCAATGCTGTAGGCAGCATATTTTCATGTATCTTTATGGTACAGGGATGACTTAAAAAAATATTGAATAATATTGTAATGTAATATAATAGTGGTAAGTGTTCAGCAATATGTTTTTTCTCCAAGAAAGAACATATAATACTTTGTAGAATTGTTTTCTAAGATTTTATTTCCTTCATTCTGTATCTCATTTTTGTTTCTTTTTTGTTAGATCTAACAGTTTGTCAAGTGTCTGTGATTCATCCACATCATGATGTCCCATATCTTATTGTTACCCGCTATCGAAACAGCTCTGTTCCAACAGTAATTTCTCTGTCAGGTTATGGCACTACGCAGGTCAGTTGTTTATAAATAATAATCACTTTGATTACTAAAAAGTTATCTATTTGGATTTGGTAGATGGAAACTGAAAGAAGCCTGTCGTATATATGTGTGTGTGTATTTGTGTTTGTCCTCCCAACATTGCTTGACAACCGATGCTGGTGTGTTTACGTCCCCGTAACTTAACGGTTCGGCAATAGAGACCGATAGAATAAGTACTAGGCTTACAAAGAATAAGTCCTTGGGTCGATTTGCTTGACTAAAGGCGGTGCTCCAGCATGGCCACAGTCAAATGACTGAAACAAGTAAAAGAGTAAAAGAGTAATTGTTTCATGTTCTTTGACAGAATCAAATAAAGGCAATTCTTAGCTTTGTGTTTTGTTCCATAATTAAGAGGGAGTTAGATTGTTACAGATAACATTTCACAAATAACCTGTTATTATCCACAGTTAAATAAACTGAAACACATAGACTGCATTGTTCAGAAACATAAAATAATGTGAACTCAAGCCTCATAATCTGGTAGTGTAATATGTTATTGACTTTGTCAGCCATTTTACTTTTATAAGAAAATTTTATGACCTTTCTATTAATTAATAACTATTTGAACCTCCTAGAATTAGCATCTACCCTCTCTTTTATGACACCATCATAGTAATTTACATGTTGAGTAAACTGGAGATGCCACTACGATAGATTGCTTAATAAAGAGAATGAATGGGAGAAAGAGAGCCTGCCTTATGTCGACCCAATAGAGGGACCAGCTATCCGAGTTGATAGCACCAGGGTAGATAAAGCAATTAAGAGTATGAAGACCGGGAAAGCCCCCGGCCCATCAGGAATCACTGCAGAGATGCTCAAAATATCTGGCAGTGTTGGCTATAGCCTAGTCACCCGTATTACGAACCAGGTGATACACGAAGGAGTCATACCCTATGACTGGTGTAGCAGCATCATAGTCAACTGCTACAAAGGTAAAGGGGACGCTTTAGATACAAATAATTACAGAGGCATCAAGCTGTTAGATCAGGTTATGAAAGTTACAGAGAGGGTCATAGCCCAACTAATTAGGGAGCGAATCAATTTAGATGAGATGCAGTTTGGGTTCGTGCCAGGTAAAAGCACTACTGATGCCTTATTTCTAGTGAGACAGTTGCAGGAGAAATACCTAGCTAAGGATAAACCTCTGTACCTGGCTTTCGTTGACATGGAGAAAGCCTTTGACAGGGTCCCCCGATCCCTTATCTGGTGGTCAATGAGGAAACTTGGGATAGAAGAATGGTTAGTGAGAGCTGTGCGAGCCATGTACAGAGATGCTGCCAGTAAGGTGAGGGTTGGAAATGAGTACAGCAATGAATTCCGGGTAGAGGTAGGGGTCCACCAAGGTTCCGTCCTCAGCCCCCTATTATTTACCATAGTCCTCCAGGCAATCACAGAGGAGTTCAAGACAGGCTGCCCCTGGGAGCTCCTCTATGCTGATGACCTTGCCCTAATTGCGGAGTCACTATCAGAACTAGAGGAGAAGTTTCAGGTGTGGAAGCAAGGTCTAGAATTGAAGGGCCTTAGAGTCAACCTAGCTAAAACCAAAATCCTAATAAGTAGGAAGGTAGATAAAACACAAACCCCTTCAGGTAGATGGCCCTGCTCAGTATGTAGAAAAGGAGTAGGTAGTAACTCTATAAGATGTACCCGGTGCAAGCTATGGACACATAAGAGGTGCAGCAACATCAAAGGCAGGTTAACTAGCAAGTTAGTTTTTGTTTGTGGCAGATGTTCAGGTGCAATAAAGACTGCAAACAAACAGGAAACAACTTCTATCTCATTCCAGGGTGAAAAACTAGAGGTAGTCGATAGCTTCCGCTATCTGGGCGACCAAGTTAGTAGTGGGGGTGGGTGCGCTGAAAGTGTAGCTGCTAGAATAAGAATAGCCTGGGCAAAGTTTAGAGAGCTCTTACCCCTGCTGGCGACAAAGGGACTCTCACTCAGAGTAAAAGGCAGACTGTATGACGCATGCGTACGAACAACCATGCTACATGGCAGTGAAACATGGGCTGTAACTGCTGAGGACATACGTAAGCTCGCAAGGAATGAAGCCAGTATGCTCCGTTGGATGTGTAATGTCAATGTGAATACCCGTCAGAGTGTAAGTATCTTGAGAGAAAAGCTGAACATTAGAAGCATCAGTTGTGGCGTGCAAGAGAGACGATTGCGCTGGTATGGACATGTGGTGAGAATGGAGGAGGATAGCTGCGTGAAAAAGTGCCACACCCTAACAGTTGAGGGAACCCGTGGAAG
Organism: Octopus bimaculoides; assembly: GCF_046866305.1. Taxonomy (NCBI): domain Eukaryota; kingdom Metazoa; phylum Mollusca; class Cephalopoda; order Octopoda; family Octopodidae; genus Octopus; species Octopus bimaculoides. Next base: position 81,978,413 of record NC_142930.1, on the reverse strand, counting down.
AGGTAGGCCCAGGAAGACCTGGGCTGAGGTGGTGAGGCAAGACCTTCGTACATTGGGCCTCACCGAGGCGATGACTACGGACCGAGACCTTTGGAAATGGGCTGTGCGTGAGAAGACCCGGCAAGCCAAGTAAGATCGTTGCCAGTGCCCCTGGACTGGTTCTTGTGCGGGTGGCACATGAGATGCACCATTTTGAGCGTGGCCGTTGCCAGTACCGCCTGACTGGCTCCTGTAGGATTTTCGAGCGAGATCGTTGCCAGTGCCCCTGGACTGGCTTGTGCGGGTGGCACATAAAAGACACCATTTCGAGCGTGGCCGTTTTCGTGCGGGTGACACGTAAAAGCACCCACTACACTCTCTGAGTGGTTGGCGTTAGGAAGGGCATCCAGCTGTAGAAACTCTGCCAAATCAGACTGGAGCCTGGTGTTGCCATCCGGTTTCACCAGTCCTCAGTCAAATCGTCCAACCCATGCTAGCATGGAAAGCGGACGTTAAACGATGATGATGATGATGATGATATATATATATATATAACCTCACAGAGGCAAAGTGGTTGAGCTTCTTTCAAATGTTGGGCCTCACAGAGGCAATAACCAAGACATTTTTGGCATTATGTTGTGCTTAAGAAGACCCATCAAGCCAAGTCAAATCGTAGTCATGACAGATACCAGTGTCATGCGAATGGCACCCATACCAGTGGCATATAAAAGTACCTTTTGAGCATTGGGCCTCACGGAGGTAAGGACTGAGTTCATTTGGCATTATGCTGTGCTTGAGAAGACAACCCATCAAGCCAAGTAAAACCACAAATGGCACCCATGCCAGTGGCACGTAAAAGCATCCATTACGCTTTTGGAGTAGTTGGCATTAGGAAGGGCATCCAGCAGTAGAAAACCATGTCAAAACTGACTGGAGTCTGGGGCTGCCTTTCAGTTTGCTAGCCCTGGTCAAACAGTCCAACCCATGCCAGTATGGACAATGGACGTTAAATAATGATGATGAATATGAGAGGTTTAGTTCACTGATGATCTAAACCAATAGGTATGCTGTGTAAGTGTTATAATTGGTCATCTGTTAGGCTCCAAGGTCACAGCTGAGGCTGGAGCTAGGGATCTGTAGTAGGCTTCCGATTTAGCAGGAGAAGGAAAACAAAACCAAGGCAGGACGAGTGTCTCAGGTCATTTAGAATATTTAATTAGAGTAAGGTGAATCCTTTTTTGATTCACCTTATTCTAATTAAATATTCTAAATGACCTGAGATTATATATATATATATATATATACACACACACACACACACACACACACACACACACACACACACACACATAAATACACATATATATAGATATATATATATATTTATTTACTATTTCTTTATAATTATATAAATGGTCTTGCTTCCTTTTTGTTTCATCCACACTATGTGAGTTTTGTTTGTTTCACATAAATAAATTGGATGGGATTCAAATTAACATTTGAGATTTATGAATATTCAGTGAGGAGTGAATTTGTATAAATGTGTGAGAACTGTCATTTGGGACCAGTTTATATATCTGTTCCCATCCTAGACAGTAAATTCTTTCGTTTATAATATTTCTTTTTCTTTCATATTGTAATTAGTAAGTAATAATGACTTCAGTTACAGGTTTCCACTTGGCCAGTCCGTGGTTCACTGTATTTCTGATATGAGAGTGACAAGAGAATGTTTGTTAATTAGTGTAGAGCAAATATCACAAACACCTTTCCTTGAAGAGTACCAGACTCTTTGCTTTATTTTCTTATCAATGTTCTCTCACACATGCACATACACACATTGGTGATAAACTCACACCTTCACACACACATACACACACATTTGATAGGCATCAGTACAGTTTCTGTTTACTGAATTTTATTCATGAGGTATTGACTAGCCTAAGACTATAACAGAAGACCCAAGGTGCCATGCTGTGGAATTAAGCTTTGAACCATGTGGTTGCAAAGCAAACTTCTTATGCATGTGGGCCATGCTTGTGCTTATTTTTGTATATTATTTGTCCATTTTGTTTAACATCGATTTATCCATGTTAGCATGCCATAGATGGGAATAGGTTTGGAAAGATGGGAATTTTTCCAGCTGGACACACTTGTTGCCATCTCTTACCTGTAAGGGATTTTTTTTATTCCCAGAGAATCTGAAAGCTCAGCGCAAATGTATGATTTGTTGACATTTCCTGTTAAGAAGTTTCACCAGTAGTTGCCTAAATGTAAACGGTGACATCACAGTTTGTAGCTGACTTCCAAACATTGATGTCAGTTCAGCATAGTTTTGTAAACATTCACACAGACGTGCACACACGAACTCATTACTGTTAGTAAGAATATCCAGCCATAAATTGTACCAAAGCAATTTTCCAGTTCGTTGGGTCCTGTTGAACTGTCGAACCCATACTAGTATGGAAGATGGATGTTAAATGATGTTGATGATGACAAACTTCCTTTCAATTTCCATCCACCAAAATGTAGAGACTGCAAAGGTTAATGGTGCTGTCCTTCTCTCTGTTTATTTCATAGAATACTAACAGTTCGTTGATTAATCGAGACCATTTCAAGTATATAAACCATTATAATTTGTCAATAGGTATAGTATATGTAAAATATCAACTGTTAGAATACATGTAATATATTTTACTTGGAATAAATGTTGTTTGCAAGGATGTCTTAGTGCCATCTCAGTGCTTTCATATTGACAGACATAATGCATAGAATTTTTAGAGAAATTTTAATTTTCCTACTATTAATATTGACATTTGAAGTGTAAAGTTGAGGCTTTCATTGCTCAGGGTTGGCCTTGTATCTGCACAATGGTTGCAGGCCTATGCAAAGTTTATGTTTGGAAACAACTATTGTTCATGCAGAAGGTCTGCTTTCTCCAAACCAGGATGTTGTCCAAGTGAATGGCAGGGAATAAACTCATCTGGTACAAATATTACATAACATTTTGTCCAAAACTCTGCCAGATCCATTGCTCTGGATTAGTTCTTTGTTTAAGTGTGTGGTTACAGCTAAGAATCAAAATTGGGCAAACTACTTGGCTTACCAGGAGAACACCTCTTCTCTGAAGTACTTGACTATAATGGAAGTCTACATCTGCTCTGTAATAACTTGTAGGAATATTTGGGCCTGCCATTCTGAACTAACAAAACAGATGTCAATTATACAGTGTCATTTCTGTTTACATTCATGGGGAATCATAACTATTATAAACTGGGTGCTGTCTATGTCAGGGGTGGGGAAACTTTTTAGTGCGGTGGGCAAGAATTTACAAAGAAAAAAGGTCTGCAGGCAGATCACAAGTTCTAATTCTTATATCTGTGTAGATCTTGTATATATATATCTATGTATAATTTGATATACATTAATAAAGATAAGTTTAACACATTAAATTATTGTGTAGCATCTTCATTAATGCCGTCACTTAATTTAGGAGATTCATATTACTTATGAGGTTTCTATATTTTTCAGCAAGAGTGTAGTTGGGTCTCAAGGGGGTGGTACAAATCTAGCAATATGTGTTTTATAGTGTAAACAAAATTTCAATTCAGATGGCAATTACTGGACGATTTTCTGTTTGAGTCTAACTGTTTCAAGTCGTAGTGGAAATGTGACCTATGTCGCAAATAGGCATACAAATATTGTTGAAAAATTTACTATATTTTATACATACCAGTATATCAACCTGCGGGCAAAATAAAATGGGCTTGTGGGCGCAATTGTGCCCACAGGCTGGGGTTTCCCCACTCCTGGTCTATGTGTTGAGTTATTACTACTTTAATTCATCATAATAAATTTGTGAAAACACTTGGTTGTTTGTTGTAGGGAAAGATGGTGTCTAAAACATTCAACTTCATCCAGCGGGGTAATCGAAACAGCTTCTATGTGCTGGATAAAAAACATTGGTGGAATACCCGACGTAAACTTGACAAAAATATGGAGGTAAGAACTTAATTTTCTGATACCTCTGCTCCTTTTTTTTGTCATCACTTTTAAATTTAGTATATTTCTTTGTGTTATTGACAACAAAAAGAATATATTTAAGTATTTTTCATTCTGTCATGCTTGTATAAACAAAGTCTTCCTTTTTCTCATGTTTATAGCTGTGTTCTATGTTGAGTTTAGTTACAAACAGTTTTCTTTTTATTTGCAATAACATTTTTAAAAACAGTTTTAGATATGATTGAAGACAACCCATGAGTTATGGTTTCTCTCTACTCTTGATCTTGGTGGGACGGGAGTGCTTATGACCTACAAACAGGTCATAAACACTACCCTTCCTCTGACTAAGCTTTATATAAAAAAAAATACTAAAACTCAAACTGTTCTTCAGTTTTCAGTCATTTCTGTTCCACACTAAGAAAGCAAAATGTATAATGATAAGTGAAGATGCCTTCATTTTTGCTTTATTTTATCTCTTCAATTCTATTTCTCTCTTCTCTTGTTCATCATCATCATCATCATCGTTTAACGTCCGCTTTCCATGCTAGCATGGGTTGGACGATTTGACTGAGGACTGGTGAAACCGGATGGCAACACCAGGCTCCAGTCTGATTTGGCAGAGTTTCTACAGCTGGATGCCCTTCCTAACGCCAACCACTCAGAGAGTGTAGTGGGTGCTTTTACGTGTCACCCGCACGAAAACGGCCACGCTCGAAATGGTGTCTTTTATGTGCCACCCGCACAAGCCAGTCCAGGGGCACTGGCAACGATCTCGCTCGAAAATCCTACAGGAGCCAGTCAGGCGGTACTGGCAACGGCCACGCTCAAAATGGTGCATCTCATGTGCCACCCGCACAAGAACCAGTCCAGGGGCACTGGCAACGATCTTACTTGGCTTGCCGGGTCTTCTCACGCACAGCCCATTTCCAAAGGTCTCGGTCCGTAGTCATCGCCTCGGTGAGGCCCAATGTACGAAGGTCTTGCCTCACCACCTCAGCCCAGGTCTTCCTGGGCCTACCTCTTCCACGGGTTCCCTCAACTGTTAGGGTGTGGCACTTTTTCACGCAGCTATCCTCCTCCATTCTCACCACATGTCCATACCAGCGCAATCGTCTCTCTTGCACGCCACAACTGATGCTTCTAATGTTCAGCTTTTCTCTCAAGATACTTACACTCTGACGGGTATTCACATTGACATTACACATCCAACGGAGCATACTGGCTTCATTCCTTGCGAGCTTACGTATGTCCTCAGCAGTTACAGCCCATGTTTCACTGCCATGTAGCATGGTTGTTCGTACGCATGCGTCATACAGTCTGCCTTTTACTCTGAGTGAGAGTCCCTTTGTCGCCAGCAGGGGTAAGAGCTCTCTAAACTTTGCCCAGGCTATTCTTATTCTAGCAGCTACACTTTCAGCGCACCCACCCCCACTACTAACTTGGTCGCCCAGATAGCGGAAGCTATCGACTACCTCTAGGTTTTCACCCTGGAATGAGATAGAAGTTGTTTCCTGTTTGTTTGCAGTCTTTATTGCACCTGAACATCTGCCACAAACAAAAACTAACTTGCTAGTTAACCTGCCTTTGATGTTGCTGCACCTCTTATGTGTCCATAGCTTGCACCGGGTACATCTTATAGAGTTACTACCTACTCCTTTTCTACATACTGAGCAGGGCCATCTACCTGAAGGGGTTTGTGTTTTATCTACCTTCCTACTTATTAGGATTTTGGTTTTAGCTAGGTTGACTCTAAGGCCCTTCAGTTCTAGACCTTGCTTCCACACCTGAAACTTCTCCTCTAGTTCTGATAGTGACTCCGCAATTAGGGCAAGGTCATCAGCATAGAGGAGCTCCCAGGGGCAACCTGTCTTGAACTCCTCTGTGATTGCCTGGAGGACTATGGTAAATAATAGGGGGCTGAGGACGGAACCTTGGTGGACCCCTACCTCTACCCGGAATTCATTGCTGTACTCATTTCCAACCCTCACCTTACTGGCCGCATCTCTGTACATGGCTCGCACAGCTCTCACTAGCCATTCTTCTATCCCAAGTTTCCTCATTGACCACCAGATAAGGGATCGGGGGACCCTGTCAAAGGCTTTCTCCATGTCAACGAAAGCCAGGTACAGAGGTTTATCCTTGGCTAGGTATTTCTCTTGCAACTGTCTCACTAGAAATAAGGCATCAGTAGTGCTTTTACCTGGCACGAACCCAAACTGCATCTCATCTAAATTGATTCGCTCCCTAATTAGTTGGGCTATGACCCTCTCTGTAACTTTCATAACCTGATCTAACAGCTTGATGCCTCTGTAATTATTTGTATCTAAAGCGTCCCCTTTACCTTTGTAGCAGTTGACTATGATGCTGCTACACCAGTCATAGGGTATGACTCCTTCGTGTATCACCTGGTTCGTAATACGGGTGACTAGGCTATAGCCAACACTGCCAGATATTTTGAGCATCTCTGCAGTGATTCCTGATGGGCCGGGGGCTTTCCCGGTCTTCATACTCTTAATTGCTTTATCTACCCTGGTACTATCAACTCGGATAGCTGGTCCCTCTATTGGGTCGACATAAGGCAGGCTCTCTTTCTCCCATTCATTCTCTTTATTAAGCAATCTATCGTAGTGGCATCTCCAGACCTCTTTCTTTGCATCCTCATTTAATGCAAGCGTACCATCATCCATGCGAACACATTTCTCTCCTACAACATCACTATTCTCTCTCCTACACTGTCTTGCAACCCGAAATACCTCGAGTCTTTGGTCCTCACGGCGCAGAACATTGGCAAATCTTTCCTTATCTGCTTCCCCTCTGGCTAAATAAACCTGTCGCCTAGCCTCCCTTCTGGCACATTGGTACAATTCTTGTTCTTCTTTTTAATTATTCTCTCTAGTTTAAAGTTTTCCTGTACATATATAAACCCACCTTTGCTAGAACTTGAAAGAACTACTTTTTATCTAGAAAGAACTTGGAATTTAACATTTCAATTGATGTTATTCCTTAGATAATACTGATTTGGTGACTAGGTGCAAAGAAACATTAGTAAAGGCTAGTTTGATCATGAAGATAAAAAATAGTTGTTTGTTTTTTATGGTCAATCTCCTTAATGAATTTTTTTTGTCTTATAATGGATTCATTAATTTTATTGTATGCGATAATGGTTTAATTGCAAACTTTATTTGTTAGAATGTAAAAATAAATATTAATCTGTTGTTGTTGTTGATGATTTATGTTCCGTTTACATTGTGTTGTGTTATGTAACTTTCTTCGATTAAAGTACTGCATAAATTATTTCCACAGTCTGTAGTTAATAAGATGGAAAACCTTTGGCTGCACTCTTGGAAAGGTATTCTGCTTGGCCAGTTGACTAATGAAGAAGATCAGAATAAATTGAAAATGCTCGCTGTCAATGTTCAGAAAACCATTCAAACGGAGTGTCAGAAAACTCTGAGTCTTGAATGCATTGAGGTCTGTTCTGATACTTTGTTATTTGTTTACTTTTTTTGCTTTTGTTATAGTTAGTGAGATAACTCAGAGCATCAATTGCTTGAGAGTACACTGTCATGAGTTTAAAATTTTCAAAATCCAAATAATGATACAACCGAGAATGAACTGGGAAATGCTTCATTAATGGACTCTCTCTCTCTCTCTCTCTCTCTCTCTCTCTCTCTCTCTCTCTCTCTCTCTCTCTCTCTCTCTCTCTCTCTCCTCTCTCTCTCTCTCTCTCTCTCTCTCTCTCTCTCTCTCTCTCTCTCTCTCTCTCTCATCTCTCTCTCTCTCTCCTCTCTCTCTCTCTCTCTCTCTCTCTCTCTCTCTCTCTCTCTCTCTCTCTCTCTCTCTCTCTCTCTCTCTCTCCATAGTATCAAAAATCTTTGTTGGATTATATCCCACTGTTTTAATAAAGGTAGCATATTGTATAATGCAGTAACATTAAACAAGCTTTTGAGGCTGAAGTTGTGGTTATCCCTGTCAGTCCTGTAATAGTCGTCTCTGGTTTGCCCTATTCTCTACATTCCTCTTCTCACCAGCCTTCTTCCCTTCATTTCTTTCTTTCATCTTTAGCCATGTTTTTCTTTATATTCTCCTTCCGCTTTTCCCAATTATCTTCCTTAGCATATAACACAGCCTCTCATCTTCAGAGTACCCGTCGCTGGCTCTAATTCCCACGGCTCTAAACTAGTTGTCTCATTGATATCTTCTTTATACTGTTCCTGAAACATGTGTTTTAGTTCTCAGTTGATGGTGTCTACCTACAATCAAAGTCTGATGACTGGTTCTTCAATTAAAGTTCAAAATTAGGATAAGGAAATTTACATTTACCATCAAAGATATATTTGTTTACTGATAATGTAACTATCTTTTCAAAATCTGTAGAAGCTTTAGAAAACCTTATGGACAGATTCTCTGGAGTTTGCAATGTATTTGATATTACCTCAGTCTCATGAAGACTCAAATCCTGAGACAAAGCACAGTAATACCTCCTTGCATTAAGTTCAAGGGTAATGAACTGGACATGGTACATGAGTTTCACTATCTTAGCTCCATTGCTACAGACAATATCACTTTAGAGGCAGAGCACAAGAGGTGCATTGGCAAAGAGCTACTATTCATTTATGATGTGCTTCAGAGAATATATAACTGCAAACAGCTACTATTCATTTATGATGTGCTTCAGAGAATATATAACTGCAAACAGCTATCAAGATTGAGGTATACAACGCCTATGTTTTCAGTACATTTGTATGGCAACCAGTCATGGACAACGTAATCGTCACAAGGACACAAATTTTAAATTTCATATGAGGGTTCTGTACAGAACCCTTGGGATGAAATGGTTTGACAAGATTGTCAACACTGCTATACATACCAGGGCAGGTATCCCCTCTGTTTACTATCTTGTGCAATGACAATTTTGGTAGCTTGAATATGATTGATGCATATGATGACAGTCCTATTCTGAAGTGACTGTCATCTGGGCTGAGAGGTGAGCATTACTGTGATGCAACGATAAGTGAAAGAGACTAACATTTACCCTGTCCCTTAAAAGCAATCACATCCAACAGGTTTCTATGGAAACTAGGCATCCTATGGATTAAGAAGTAGAGAAGGAAACCTTCATAAGACCTGAATGAATAAAGCTAGCAAGAAGAAGTTATATCTTCTCATAGAAAATTCACATGCAACACTAAGAAACATCAGTTGTTATTAACTAGATTTTTTAACTTTGTAGTCATATCAGGAAATGTTCTTCTTCAACCTTCTCTAAAATGGGGTTCTGCATTATTTGCAAGACTTGATGGATGCCATCATTTTAGTATAATTATATTTGATAGTTGTTAAATAACACCTCTTCCTTCACACATTTCTGACCTGTCACTAGTTTCTACTGTATCTGTCCTTCTATTTCTCTTTTACAGTTATCTTTCATTTTCATCATTATCACTTTATGTCTGCTTCCCATGCTGGCATGGGTTGGATGGGTATAAATCAGTCCTTATTTGGAGTTCTGTCCTCCTAGATTTGTTTGTGGACTGCATCTCACTTGTCTGTTTCTTTTTCTAACCTGGTTCCTAATGCTAACCATTTCACAGAGTGTACTGGATGTATATTATTGTGACACCAGCACTAGAGAAGTTGTCACTTCCTTGGCAAGAGTAAAGGTTCTTCCCAACCATACATTGAATGTTTCTGTCTTGGCTTTTTTAACTGGTGGTACCTGTAAGTTGTCAGAGAAGTATCAATAATTTAGAGATTATGTTGTCAATATGTATTAAGAACATCATAGATCACTATTGCTGAGAACAGTAATTGAACCCAAGCAACATATTGTTGCTTGGGCTCTATTGTCTTGTACACCATCACTACCATCACATCATCATCATCATCATCATCATGATGTGTCAGATTTTAATGCTGATATATATTTGATGAGGCATCAAGAGCCAGGTTAGTTCTTTGGAGTAACTGGTTTTATGTGTGTGTGCATGATGTGCTTATGCAGGGATATGGCTGTGAGTATATCTATGAGTTTCATGCATGAGTATATAGCCCTGTGTGTGTAGTGGACTGTCTTTGAGTATGTAGCTCTCTGAGTGTATATATACAGGTGTATGTGTGAATATTTATGTTAGATCTTTTGTGTCTTTATCATAATCTTCATCATAGTTCTCATGCCCACCCCTCCATACTTGCATGTGTTGGATGGTCTCCTTCATAGTTTCCGTTGTTTTTTTGTGGTCCTTAGTCATCTTCTTCATGAGGATAATCAGCTTTTTAAGTTTAGCCATTAACTATATTTAGAAGTTACATTTACTTCTTGTAATTTGTTTCCTTTCTGAAAATATATATATATATATATCATCATCATCATCATCGTTTAACGTCCGCTTTCCATGCTAGCATGGGTTGGACGATTTGACTGAGGACTGGTGAAACTGGATGGCAACACCAGGCTCCAATCTAATTTGGCAGAGTTTCTACAGCTGGATGCCCTTCCTAACACCAACCACTCAGAGAGTGTAGTGGGTGCTTTTACGTGTCACCCGCACGAAAACGGCCACGCTCGAAATGGTGTCTTTTATGTGCCACCCGCACAAGCCAGTCCAGGGGCACTGGCAACGATCTCACTCGAAAATCCTACGGGAGCCAGTCAGGCGGTACTGGCAACGGCCACGCTCAAAATGGTGCATCTCATGTGCCATCCGCACAAGAGCCAGTCCAGGGGCACTGGCAACGATCTTACTTGGCTTGCCGGGTCTTCTCACGCACAGCACATTTCCAAAGGTCTCGGTCAGTAGTCATCGCCTTGGTGAGGCCCAATGTACGAAGGTCTTGCCTCACCACCTCAGCCCAGGTCTTCCTGGGCCTACCTCTTCCACGGGTTCCCTCAACTGTTAGGGTGTGGCACTTTTTCACGCAGCTATCCTCATCCATTCTCACCACATGTCCATACCAGCGCAATCGTCTCTCTTGCACACCACAACTGATGCTTCTAATGTTCAGCTTTTCTCTCAAGATACTTACACTCTGACGGGTATTCACATTGACATTACACATCCAACGGAGCATACTGGCTTCATTCCTTGCGAGCTTACGTATGTCCTCAGCAGTTACAGCCCATGTTTCACTGCCATGTAGCATGGCTGTTTGTACGCATGCGTCATACAGTCTGCCTTTTACTCTGAGTGAGAGTCCCTTTGTCGCCAGCAGGGGTAAGAGCTCTCTAAACTTTGCCCAGGCTATTCTTATTCTAGCAGCTACACTTTCAGCGCACCCACCCCCACTACTAACTTGGTCGCCCAGATAGCGGAAGCTATCGACTACCTCTAGTTTTTCACCCTGGAATGAGATAGAAGTTGTTTCCTGTTTGTTTACAGTCTTTATTGCACCTGAACATCTGCCACAAACAAAAACTAACTTGCTAGTTAACCTGCCTTTGATGTTGCTGCACCTCTTATGTGTCCATAGCTTGCACCGGGTACATCTTATAGAGTTACTACCTACTCCTTTTCTACATACTGAGCAGGGCCATCTACCTGAAGGGGTTTGTGTTTTATCTACCTTCCTACTTATTAGGATTTTGGTTTTAGCTAGGTTGTCTCTAAGGCCCTTCAATTCTAGACCTTGCTTCCACACCTGAAACTTCTCCTCTAGTTCTGATAGTGACTCCGCAATTAGGGCAAGGTCATCAGCATAGAGGAGCTCCCAGGGGCAACCTGTCTTGAACTCCTCTGTGATTGCCTGGAGGACTATGATAAATAAGAGGGGGCTGAGGACGGAACCTTGGTGGACCCCTACCTCTACCCGGAATTCATTGCTGTACTCATTTCCAACCCTCACCTTACTGGCAGCATCTTTGTACATGGCTCGCACAGCTCTCACTAACCATTCTTCTATCCCAAGTTTCCTCATTGACCACCAGATAAGCGATCGGGGGACCCTGTCAAAAGCTTTCTCCATGTCAACGAAAGCCAGGTACAGAGGTTTATCCTTAGCTAGGTATTTCTCCTGCAGCTGTCTCACTAGAAATAAGGCATCAGTAGTGCTTTTACCTGGCATGAACCCAAACTGCATCTCATCTAAATTGATTCGCTCCCTAATTAGTTGGGCTATGACCCTCTCTGTAACTTTCATAACCTGATCTAACAGCTTGATGCCTCTGTAATTATTTGTATCTAAAGCGTCACCTTTACCTTTGTAGCAGTTGACTATGATGCTGCTACACCTGTCATTGGGTATGACTCCTTCGTGTATCACTTGGTTCGTAATACGGGTGACTAGGCTATAGCCAACACTGCCAGATATTTTGAGCATCTCTGCAGTGATTCCTGATGGGCCGAGGGCTTTCCCGGTCTTCATACTCTTAATTGCTTTATCTACCCTGGTACTATCAACTCGGATAGCTGGTCCCTCTATTGGGTCGACATACGGCAGGCTCTCTTCCTCCCATTCATTCTCTTTATTAAGCAATCTATCGTAGTGGCATCTCCAGACCTCTTTCTTTGCATCCTCATTTAGTGCAAGCGTACCATCATCCATGCGAACACATTTCTCTCCTACAACATCACTATTCTCTCTCCTACACTGTCTTGCAACACGAAATACCTCGAGTCTTTGGTCCTCACGGCGCAGAACATTGGCAAATCTTTTCTTATCTGCTTCTCCTCTGGCTAAATAAACCTGTCACCTAGCCTCCCTTCTGGCACATTGGTACAATTCCCCGCTACCACCGTTCTTCCAGTCCTTCCAAGCCTGTTTCTTTTGTCTAATAGCCCTGTCTACCTCCTTGTTCCACCACCATGTTACTCTGGGTCGGGAGGGGACCTTACACCACCCACAAATCTGGCCGGTGGCTTCCAACAGGTTGTCCCGCAGAAATCTCCAATTGTCTTCCACGTTGTATGATGCTATATCCCCTTCTATTTCGTTAAATGCTTCAAGTAACTTGTCTCTAAGTCTCTGTCCATTTGCAGGGTCTTTAAGCTTCCACACCCTTCACCTCCAAGCCGGTCTAATTCTGGGCACCCATTTTGCCTTGATCCCAAAGTCACTAACTACTAATCTATGTTGTGGTTCCAAATTAATTAATCTATTTTATTTTGATTGTAGATTTTAATTGATTCCAGTGAACTTTTATCTGATGAATGTTTGGAATCTGCTGTCATAGACATTACTGGTTTGCAGAATCAAGACAGTAGATTGCAGAGTATCAAATCCCTAATACTACGTCATTGCAAAAACCTTAATTCTTCTGTTGCTGAAAGACATCCTATTACATTAATTCTTGACAAGGTAATTGTTTTGTATAATTGGTCCATTAAAGTATTGATTGAATTTTTTAATGTAAATTCTTTCTGCAGATGAAGTTCTTATGTAAAATGCAATAACAAAACAAGGTTATCTAGCAAAGTAAAATAGTAGAATTTGGGGACTGTTTTAAGTTCTTTGCCACAAAAAATAACTCCATCATCATCATTTAATATCAATGTTCCATGCTTGCATGGGTCAGATGGAATTTGTTGATGCAGATTTTCTATGGCCAGATCCCCTTCCTTGTTGCCAATTCTCCTGTGTTTCCAAGTAAGGTAACATTTTCCCATGATCAGGCATAGTAGATTGGAAACAAAGGACACTGCTTGTATGACAGTGACACTCACAATTATCACATACTCACCCACGTGTGCGAAGGGATGTGACATGATAGTGAGTTAACGGTTTTGATTCTCAGGCTGACTATGCTTTGTGTTCTTGAGCAAAACACTTCATTTCATGTTGCTCCAGTTCACACAGCTGTAAATAGGTAACACCTACTCTCTTACTCCAAAGCCAACAAAAGGCTCTTTCTGCTGCCTTTCCCATCCTGCGCACAGCCACCTTTCGCTCCTTACCTCTCATTCCAATTGCTGTAAGCATCCGCCATGCTGACTGAGCAGGGAATATTTTGGACTAATGAGTATATGTTGATTAGTGTGTTAATGTATTGAGTAAAGCACTGGCATGGTTTGGGCTACCTGGTGTCATCCGCAGTTGGGGTATATTTCCGTTGAATCTACTTCATGAATTCTGCAGTGTTAGTTGAGATAATAATAATTGATTAAGTAACCAGAAGATGGATTTGGTATTAGTCTTTATTCGTTACAATGATTGTTTCAACCTATCCTGCTACTGTCCCTTATAAGTGGGACTCTGTACATCATGTGGTGTTGCATCCATTTTGCAGTCTGGGTTACATCAGGAACATCCATACATAAAGAGGTGTCTCACTAAAAATCCTTAACAAGACACCACTTTATGTATAGTTGTACCTGATGTAACCCAGACTGCAAAATGGATGCATCACCACATGATGTACAGAGTCCCACCCATAAGGAACAGTAGCAGGATAGGTTGAAACAATCATTGTACAAAATAAAGACTAATACCAAATCCATCTTCGGGTTACTTAATCAATTATTTTTTATATATATATATATATATATATATATATACACACCCACAAACATGAATGACAGGTTTCTTTAAGTTTCTGTCGACCAAATCCACTCACAAGGCTTAGGTTGGTCTGAAGCTATAGTAGAAGACATTTGACCAAGGTGCTGCACAGTGGAACTAAATCCACAACTGTGTGGCTGAAAGTGAATTGCTTAATTACAGTCATTTTTTAGTCTATAACCATGCCTGCACCTAACTTACCAAAAAATTTATCAAATATCGTCAACTGAAGTTGAAGTAGGTTTTCTTTTTTTACTTCCCTTCATGATTTCTGGTTAGATTTAAAGGCATGAAAACACTGATAATATAAAAATACTGGCACTTTCAAACCAGTATTGACTATTTTGTGTAAATTTGTTATTGTTTTTGAGTTTTTGATTTTTCAATTAAGCTGTTTGCAGAGGTTTCACTATTCTTATTGTTTTGATTTTATTCATCCTTTGTAGGAAATTCAACATCTTCCATGGGAAAACATGCCCATTTTACGAAAGCAGGCTGTTACACGAATACCATCTTTATATTACCTTAAGATTCAAAAGAAATTTCTGCATAACCAAGGTTCTATCCTCACTGATGGTATTGATAGAACAAATGCCTACTATGTACTTAACCCTGATGCAAACTTGCAGCATACACAGGAAACTTTTAAAGATTGGTTTCAAAGGTAAGACGTCAATCTTTTTATGAAATTAATACTTAGTTCTGTGTTATCACAACTAATTCAATCATTTTGAACTAGATGGTTTAATGAAATAAAACATGCTGGTTTCAAAGTGTTCAAGAACCTTTTGTTCAGTTACATTCCATGTACCAGTTTAATGATGACAAAGTTACTTGTTTTACTAAATCTCATTGAATTCTATATTGTTTTTGAAATTAATTGAAATACAAGTAATGTACTTCATTAGAAATTGAGTCAGCAAAGGGTTAAGGGTCACAAGATGTTTGACTGCTGAATTAAAATGATTCATGGGGTTAGTATTTGACTAGCAGCTCATGCCTAAAAATTCTTTAATCAACAATTTCTTAAGTAAATATGTAAATTTTCAGAAACAATTCATCTCTGCTAAAAGTAAAATTTTCTGTAAAACTAAGTGGATGGAACAAAAATGATTACCATTTCTGCAGAATTACTAATATGTAAAAAAATAACTGTCTCTTATCAATATCCACTGGCATTTATTAATGAGAAGAGGATTTGCCTTAATGAAGTTACATTATTATGATTGTTGATTCTTTGCAAGATTTCTTCGTAAAAGAAATTAAACATAAGTGCAGATGTGGCTGTATGGTAAGAAGCTAGGTTCTAGGTTCAGTGGGCAAGTGTCTTCTTCTATAGCCTCAGGCTGACCAAAGCCTTGTGAGTAGATTTGTATCGTAGATAGAAACTGAAAGAAGCATGGTGCACATATCTGTGTCGGTGTGTTTATGTCAGTATAACTTAGCAGTTCAGCAACAGAGATCAATAGAATTAGTACCAGGCTTAAGAAAAAAGCACTGCGGTTGATTCATTTGACTAAAAATTCGTCCAGGCAGTGCTTTAGCATGGCCTTAGTCTAATGACTGAAACAAGTAAAAGCAAAAAAAGATACATTTGATAGGAATGTCGTTGAAACTTTAAACTGGATCATTTTCTGTCAGCTTTTATTGATATCAATCCGAACAAATATTTACACAAATCTGACATCATAACTCTAAGCTCACTAATGAACTTATATTTGTGAAAGTTCATAATTTTTCTGCCTCAGTTATTTTCACATTATCATTTACTCTTTGTCTGGTCCTAGCCAGTGGCTTCTGGCCATACTGGGGAAGTTGTCATCATTATTTGGTGCCTTCATCGTTGTTTTAATGTTCACTTTTCTATACTCACACAAGTAAATAGAATTCATTGAGGCAAATCTTCTAACTGGATGCATTCCTGTTGCCAACACTCACTCGGTTGCAAGCAAGGTAATATTTTCCCAAGGCTGGTCATGTTTTTATGGAAAATTGGAAATAAACACTGCTTATATGACAGTGGTGCTTATTTACAAATGTCACATGATGTCAAGACAAGGAGACAAGCATACGCTTACACATGTGCGCTTGCGTGTGTGCACACACACACATATACACATGTGTGTGGGTGTATATATTTATATATATGTGTGTGAGTGTTATCATCATCATCATCATTTAATGTCTGTTGTCCATGCTGACATGGGTTGGATGGTTTGACCAGGGCTGGTAAACTGGAAAGTTGCACCAGACTCCAGTCTGATTTGGCATGGTTTTCTATGGCTGGATGCCCTTCCTAACACCAACCACTCTGAGGGCCACCGGCATGGACCCATTTGCGTGACACCAGTATCTTCCACGACTGCAATTTTGCGCAGCTTGATGGGTCTTGGTCATTGCCTTCGTAAGGTCCAACACTTGAAAAGAATTGTGTATGTATATATTTATGTGTGTGTGTATGGCAGATTTCTATCTACAAATTCACTCAAAAGGTTATAGTAGAAGACACTTGCCCAAGGTACCTCACAGTGGAACAGAACCTGAAACTGTGTAGTTGGGAAGTGAACTTCTCAACCACAAAGCTATACCTACACCTTGTACTGCAATATGTATGGTGTAAGCTTCTATAATATCTACTCGTAATTTACACATTTGACAAGTGTGATGGTATGTTATTAAATTCTTGGCTAACCAGATTTGCAATCTAATTTAATTTCGTTGCCAAGCAGCTTGACTGCATCAGTAACATTAATGTTTTTGAAAGTGCATAAATATCATAACATTTGTCTATTCTGCCATTAAAGACATCTCAGGTTGCTTAGCTATAAAAGAAACCACTATCTAAGTTGTATATAACAAATTAAGTAAATATTTTTCTTACTGTCCATTTTTGATTGTCATTATTTCAGCATTCCTGACTGGGAAGGTGTTGTGGGGCAACCACCAACTGCCGATCAATTTATATCAGCCTTAACTCAAAAAGATGTCATGATGTAAGTAAAGTCAGTTTCACTATTTCATAAATTGCACATGTTCTGACTTAATGTTGATCTTTTAATATAAGTTAGGAAGTTTGTGACATAAGAAACTTATGATGATGTCTGTTGGTAGAAGCTGTAAACATCAGGGATAAAAGAGTGCTTTTGAGTCTCCCCCACAAATACCATGTATAGTATTTATCCCACTCAAGTTGCACAGATGCTGCCTTGTTATCATCATCATCATCATCATCATAAACATCCTCATCATCATTTAATGTCTGTTTTTCATACTGGCATGAGTGTTGGACAGTTTGATAGGATCTGGTGAGTTGCAGGACTGCATTGGACTCCATTGTTAGCTTTGGCATGATTTCTACAGCTGGATGCCCTTCCACATGCCCACCACTTTACAATGTGTACTGGAAAAGAAAAGGGAAAAGCCTTCTCAACTAAACGGGAGAAGTGTTTGAATGGGAGGGAAGTGGTTTTATTCCAGGTGTTGAGAGGTTAAAGTATGATAAAGGAACAAGCACAGGTGTCTTACTGTAAAGGAGATGCATAGCTACCCCACATTATATAAATGTGGAGGGAGCAGTTGGAAAGAAAATAAAGATGGTAGTGATGAGGTGCCATAGTAAACTCTTCTCTGCATTGTAAATACTGTGGACCAGTGATTGGCTCATTGGAAACATGTAGCCAACAGAACTTGTTTGTAAAATGCAATGAAAAAATAACTAACCAACTGGTTTAAATTATTGTACCTGTTTTTTATTGAAACCGTTTTGAAAACAATTTTTCATGTGATTTTATTGAAGCAAAACCCTTAGAAGAGCCCTACTTGAAATGCTTTTTCTCATGGCCTTCAAATTTATTCAGTTTTGTGAATTTTATTAACTGATTTTTGTCAGTGTCACTAGTTTCTTTGGATTTTTAAAACTAGAAGTTTACATTTCAAATAATTATTTCTAGGTACTCTTTTAATGTTCACTGCATTAAATATTTGAAGAAAACATTACCTTAAATAATGATAATAATGATCCTTTCTAGGCCTGAAATTTTGGGGAAGGGGAGGCTTGTCAATTACATTGATCCTAGTACTCAACTAGTACTTATTCAAACACTGAGATGATGAAAGGCAAAGTTGACCTTGGCAGAATTTGAACATAAAAATGGATGAAATGTGTAAATAATTTGTTTGGTATGTTAACAGTTCTGCCAACTCACTACCTTAATAATAATAATAATAATATCTATCTCTGAAGAGATAGCCCTGTGCTGAATAACAACATAGATGTGCTACACTGGGCTCCCCATTCAAAAACCAATCCAATCTAATAACATCGATGGAATGGGATAAAGGAACCTGTAGAAGACTTGAAGGAAGTGGTCTTTTAATGAAAATAATCACAAAAAAGAAATTTTACTGCCATACAAAGTACAGTTTCTCCTATGCACGATGTCTCAGTGAAACGTGTGAAGCACACATGCAAAATCATCACCAGAAAGTTTACAAATTATAAAATAAATGGAACATAAATTGAGTTATTACACATACATCTCAATGTTTACACAACTACGTGAAATTTACAGGACACACATTCACGCATAAGAGAACATGTGTCACAAACGAAGCAGAAACAAAAAACAAAACATTAAAAAAAATTTTTTTTATTTTTCGAACTAACACAGACTGAACAATTCAGAAGTTTAAAAACACCACAAAAGAAACTATGCCTGGAGATAAATCTATCAACAAAATAAAATACAGATCTTTTAGCCTTAAGAAGCTACGTTACAAGCAATGTTTACATGCAGAGAACTTGGAGATGGTGTTGTATTAAAAAATTAACCCTAAACAGACTGATCCGTCCCCTAATGTCAACGTCCAAGCTTGTCATGCCTCAATAACAAAGCAAAATACAAACTGGATTGGTCGTCAACCAAGGGCCACATACTCAAATGATGAGCCAGATTTGATACGGAAAATTAGCTACTGGTTCAAATCTTCTCGAAACACATGAGCTGGAAGTACCCCACAACCAGAATATTCCAACACATGGCCATCCATGCTAGTCATCAAATAACCAAAAGAAAAAGAATGGAAAATGGTCTAAGGGAGATAATAAAGAAGTTCTTATGGCCTTCTGCATTGCCATATATTTCCCTACAAATAAATCTAATACTGTACAAACTTACTTAAACTGGAGACAGAAACACCTTCAAGTAAACTTACCAATGTCAGAAGAAACATTATGAAAAAGAAATTACTAACTGAAGTTGAGATTGACTAAATTAAACAATCAGTAAGGGATAAAAGAACGAACCTGCAGCTAAAGAAGATACTACAGTGGAAATAATTATAGACCAGCCCAGGGCTGATGAAAATGCAATAATGACTGAAAGAGTTAATGTAACTGATAGGCAAAGTAAAATACTCTCTGGACCAACCATAAACACTAAGGCAGATGAAAATCAAATAGATGAAGAAAGTCACACAGAAATTGACCCAACAGAACTACATGATCTAAAAAATCAAATCATGATTGAATGGCTGAAAATTAAAGAAACCAGTATGAATGAATGCGACACTCTCCCAAAAATTTGCAATTCTAACCAAAACCTGAAAATAATTGGTAAAATCCACCTTGTACTTAAGGATATAATATCAGTTAATGATGTTAATATTACAGATCTTAACCACCTGCACTATGCATCCGCAAAAATCTCAATAATTCTATGTGGTGAAAAGATTAGAAAGCAACAACATTCCCACAAAAAAAGCCTTCTTGGCAAGTGTGTATTCAACACCAAGTTCAGCTACTTAGGTCTGACATAGAATGTTAAAAAAACCTTAAGTTTGACAAGACTATGAAACCAACAAAAACCCGAAAATTAAAGAAAAAATATAATATGAAAACCATATTTGACATTGATACCACTATAAAAACCATCAAGCAAAAGGTATGTGATAAAGCTGCCCACATAGCAAAGTATGAAAAGTGTGTTAGATTCTTCAAGGACAACAACATGTTCAAAAACAACTCCAAAAATTTTTACAGGATGATAGGGAAAATACCAGTTACAGTAAAGTCTGTCCCATCAAAAGAAGAAGTGCCGGAACTTTGGAATAAAATTTGGGCAGAAAGAAAAACAATGAAAAGGCCCCTTGGGTTGATAGAATGTCTACAGACTTAGACTCCTTAGAAGAGCAAAAGTGGGAGGGTATCAAGGTAGAGGATGTAAGATTTGCTCTCAGGAAGTCAAGCAAATGGAAGTCTCCAGGAAAGGATAAAATTCCTAACTTCTGGTTGAATGTTTTCCCAGAGAGTCATGAACTGCTAACAAAACTTTACAACAATGTTTTGCAACAATCTAGTATGATTCCCTCTTGGCTAGTTAATGGTGTTACATTCCTACTTCCAAAAAATGAAGAAACAAATGAACCAAAATATTATAGACCCATAACCTGCTTAACAACAATGTATAAAATGCTAACATCTGTCTTGACTGAATACACCTATAGTTTTTTAATAGAAAGTGGCATATTCCCTAATGAGCAAAAAGGATGTAAACGTGGGTCCTATGGTTGTAAAGATCAGCTATTCATCAACAAGATGATCTTGGAAGATTGTCACAATCGACACAAAAACTTGTCGATAGCCTAGATAGACTATAAAAAAGCTTATGATAGTCTACCACATAGCTGGAGTAAGAAATGTCTGAAAATGTATAAAATAGCACCTACTCTGAGAAACTTTTTGTCTGTAAATATGAGATCATGGAGAACCATACTGACTTTGAACAGTGACAATGAATCTCTCAATGCTGGAGATGTAAGAATTTCATGTGACATTTTTCAGGGTGACTCTCTATCACCACTCCTCTTTTGTCTAGCCTTAATACCTCTCTTGAAATTGCTCAATGATGTGCAGTACGGTTATAAAATGTTTAATAAAAATATAAATCATCTCTTTTACATGGATGATTTAAAGCTCTTTTCAAAAAATGACCAACAACTACAGGGCTTACTAGCGATTGTTAAACAATTCAGTGATGACATCAGGATGCAATTTGACCTCGATAAATGTGCAAAAGCTACCTTTATCAAAGGAAAAATGACAGAAACATCTAACGTTAACCTTGATCAGCAGAATGTTATAAAGGAGTTAGAACCAGCAGAGAGCTACAAATACCTAGGGGTTTTTAAAGGGAACGGAATCAAACATTCAGGGATGAGGGAAAGGATCAGAAGAGAATGTTATCGCAGGGTAAGGGCAATACTCAAGACAGAACTGAATGCAAGAAACAGGATCGAAGTGATCAATACTTAAGCCATACCAATTGTGGCTTACAGTTTCAATATCATTAACTGGTCAGTTACTGAAATATGTAATCTTGACAGAAAAATAAGAAAATTGACAATGCATAGAATGCACCACCCTAAGGAAGATATAGTATGACTTTATCTGCCAAGAAAAGAGGGAAGTTATGGACCTTTACGACTGGAATTAACAATGAAGATTGCCACAATTGGCCTGAAAATCTCTATGGACTGGATGTTAAAACTTGTCTCAAAACATGAAAACAAGAAAGCATCATACTCAGTAACAAAACAGTCAGAGGAATATCTAAATGAATTCCAAATACAACAAATTGCAGAATTAGACTTACTAGAAACAAGCACAGAAAAAGCTAAGCGGATAAAAACCTGTGCTAAAACTGCTGCCTTAGATATTCTTACTGATAAATGGCAAGGAAAACCTCTCAATAGTAAATACGCAAAGAGAGCTAATAATGCCGATGTTGACAAAGCCCTTACCCATCAATGGTTAATGGCTTCTGACTTAAAATTAGAAACAGAAGGGTTTATCATAGTAGCCAAAAATCAATGCTTACCTACAAGAAACTACCAGGCCAACATATTGAAGAATGACAGCTGCCCAACATGCTGTTTATGACAGCAACAAAATCAAACCATTGATCATGTTGTCTCCATGTGCAGTCTTCTTGCGCTTATAGTGCATATCAACAGGCATGATAGAACAGCACAATATATTCACTGGGTAATTTGCAAAAACCTGGACCTGCCCCATGATAAAAACTGGTGGGAACACAAACCACCTCCAGTGCTTGAAAATGGTCACATCTCACTCCTTGGGAACTTCACCATTCAAACTGACTGAAAGATAGATGCAAATAGGCCAGACATTATATTGAAAGACTTCAGACAAAAATCATGCCTCCTTGTTGATATAACTGTCCCAATCGATATTAATGTATCTGTCAAGAGCTACCAAAAACTGAGCAAGTATAACGATCTTGAAATAGAAATTGGCAAAATGTGGAACCTGAAGACTAAAACAATACCCGTTGTCATAGGTGCCCTAGGAATGATAGCAAAAGGGGCTGATTGCTTCCTAGCTCAGACACCAAGAAACACCAAAATGGTAGAAATTCAAAAGATAGTGCTCATGGGAACTGCCCATATCCTTTGTAAAATACTGTCTATGTAATCTCAAATTTTAAAACAAACTCATAATTTTCTTGTGTTTTCTTAAACATTCTCTAGAACAATACTATGTACAAAACCAAATATATGACACCCTAGGTATAACACCAACATGAACGTCTAACTTGTTGTCTCTTGAGGTCTCTGGGTGAGACTTGGAGCCAACCTGTACAAATACAAAGCAAAAGTCAAATATATAATAATAATAATGTAATGTATGTGTGTGTCTGTCATAATCTCTAATATTTCTCTTTTCCAGATATTGTGGTCATGGCAGTGGCAGTAAATACTTACACGGCGATCACTTACAAAACTTAAACTGTCATGCTGCTGCTATATTAATGGGATGCAGCAGTGGCCATATGGAAGCAAAAGGTGTCCTTGATGAATGTGGAATGATTACAAACTACTATTTGGCATTTTGGTAAATATTACATTGTTCCTTTCTTCATTATCTATTACGATTGTAATTTCTCTTTTGTCTGTGTTGGTTTATTTTTTTCATTTTATTCTTCCTAACTCCTTTCAACTGTGAAGAATATTATAATCAAATTGGGTCATAAAATTCCTAATGAAAACTCTGCCATCTCTAGAGCTGCAGTCCCCAAGCATTTTTGTGCTATGGGCTGGTTTGATGCAAGACAATTTTTCCCTGGACTGGGGGATCACGTGTATAACAAAGCACAATAAGGTGCTTAATATATAAGTTAATTATTACAAATATGATACGTATATATTACAGATATAATACAGAGGCACCCTGCAGACTGTGATAGTCAATAAAATACAAATACAATATAAAAGTTTATTCATTCTGTGCAGCCCAGTACCAAATGATCCACAGCTCAGTACTGGTCCATGGTCTATTTTAAAGTAAGTTAGGTTGGTGGAGTTCATTACACCCCAAGCTGTATTTTAAACCACACTCTGCAAGCTAATAAAACTAGGGAATTGCTATGTGGTTGCTTGACCTGCTAAAGATAGCTGCCAAATCCCAGTCAAATTTCATCCCCTAGCATCTTAAAAATCATATGGATATACTCTGTAATGTCCTAGATACACTAAAGAAAATGATATGGTTATGAAGGCTGGAATGCCATTGATCATAGGACTTCTCTATCTGGGTCGACCTGGGGCTAAGCAGCAATAATAACAGTGTTTATTTTGCTTTCAGTAGTCAGTCTTTCTCATTACAGCTAGGTGGATGGAGCTTATGGATTTTTAATATCTTAGCTGTAAACATATAGTATTCACCCATCATTCAGCTAGTCACCATTTGCCCAATTAGACTCACTCTTTTCAAACAGTTACAAACTGTTGTAATTTTAAAAGAACTTGTCAATACACCAGAGAATTCTTCAGTCATTGGTTTTAAAGTCCAGATGATAATTTAAGATTAGTCAACGAAGCCAACTTCCAATTAAATATTTACTACTATTATTACTTTGAACCTCTTAACCACGATTGTTCTTAAGTCTACTCTGACCTGGAGTAGTAGTGCCTGTCAGGGTCCCATCTATTGGTTAATTAGCATATTAGGGTTTGCCTACTTATGCAGGTGAAGATTGGATCTAGTGGACTCTCCAGAAGAAACCTTCATGGTTCAGTAGAGAGAGAGGTCGCAGATGAGAGAGTGAGGTTGACAGTGCACAACTCTTCTTCACTTTAACCCTTTAGCATTTAGACTAACCATATCCGGCACAAATATTCTACCTGTTTTATACTCAAACCAGCTAGATCTGACCTCTCACACCTGCTCTACAATGTTATTCTAAAAATATACAATCACATCATCAAGGTTTTGAAGCTGTCAGATAATGCATGATTAACTCATATCAATGTGAATGAATAAGCATTACATTTGACAGAATAATCTGAATGCTAAAAGGTTAAACAGAGTCACTGCAAAAGTCATCAGTCATTCTTAACGATAACTAGATGGTCCTCATCACTTGGATGGATGAACATGTGTATAGTATTATAAACTTAGATATGTTTCGACCAAAGATTGTCCCAGGCCATGTCTAACTTAATAGCACCACATGATTATATTAGTCATGGAAATCCTCTTAGCCCCTTGTGGAGCATAGGGCCGGTTTCCCGGTTTCCATGGCATATGCGTTTCCCACTATCTGGATGGGACGCCAGTCCATCGCAGCTTTTTACTCAAGAAACAGGAAGAAAGAACAAGAGAAAGTTGGGTCGAAAGAGTACAACAGGGTCGCCACTACCCCCTGCCAGAGCCTCGTGGAGCTTTAGGTGTTTTCACTCAATAAACACACACAACGCCCAGTCTGGGAATCGAAACCGCGATCCTCTGACCACGAGTCCACTACCCTAACCACTGGGCCATTGCACCTCCATATTAGTCATACTGAAGTTAAAAGAAAATATTTTGAACAACTGTTGTGTGTGTATGTATGTGACTTAATGAGATAGATTTACACTAGCTTTATCTTGTATGTGCATTGGTAGAAAATATGTGTGTGTGTGTATATATATCATCATCATCATCATTTAACATCCACTTTCCATGGGATAGACAGTTTGAATGAAAACTGGTAAACTGGGGAGCTGCACCAGGTTTCAATCTGATTTGGCAAGATTTCTACAGCTGGATGCCCTTCCTAACGCCAACCACTCCGAGTGTGTAGTAGGTGCTCTTTACATATCACTGGCATGGGTGCCATTGACGTGACACTGGCATCGGCCATGACTACAGTCTCACTTGGCTTGACAGGTCTACACAAGCATGGTATTACCAAAGGTCTTGGTCACCTGTCACTGCCTCCATGATGCCAAACATTTGAAAGGTGCTTTTTATGTGCCACTGGCACAGGTGCCAGTCAGATGGCACTGGCATCAGCCACAAGTACGATTTCACTTGGCTTGACAGGTCATCTCAAGCACAGCATATCATCCAATGTTTGAAGGGTGCTTTTTATGTGCCAAATTACCCAATGCTGGTATTGGCTACAACTATGATCTCACTTGGCTTGACTGATCTTCTCAAGCACGGCATATTGCCAAAACACTCGATCACTTGTCATTGTCTCCGTGGGGCCCAACATTTGAAGATCATGCTTCACCATCTTGTCCCATGTCTTCGTGGGTTTACCTCTTCCATAGGTTGCCTCCACCATTAGAGTGCGCCACTTCTTAACACAGCTGTGCTCGTCCCTATGCATCACATGACCATACCAATGTAGTCGTCTCTCTTGCACACCACATCTTATGATATAAACTACACTTTAGTGTGAATGGTGTTATTTTTTAAGTGAATTTGCATGTGCGTGCATCTGCATGTTTTATTTATTTATCATAACTGATTTCTTGAATTGATTTGTATTTTCAGCCCCATGATTGTAGCAAACCTTTGGGATGTCACTGATAAAGATATTGACCGCTTTCTACAGGCAATGCTGAAGAGTTGGATCTCTGTTGGGAATCGCAATGAGAAAAAGGACTGTGTAACGTTGACAAAAGCAGTAATGAAAGCCAGAGACGCCTGCAGACTT
This sequence comes from Octopus bimaculoides, assembly GCF_046866305.1. NCBI lineage: Eukaryota > Metazoa > Mollusca > Cephalopoda > Octopoda > Octopodidae > Octopus > Octopus bimaculoides. Next base: position 81,951,933 of record NC_142930.1, on the reverse strand, counting down.
ACCTACCTCATCGGTTGTGCTCCAGTGGTTTATGGGTTGCCTTTATGAAAACATATTTTACAGATTAGCATTAATTGTTAGCAAAGCCAAATGTTGTAACATAAATCAGGGATTTCTTTTATAAGCATCTTAAATTTATTTCTTGGGTTTTCTAGAAAAAAAAATTCCCAAGTCAAGCATATAATATGTAATTTTTATTGAAAGATAGATATGAATTGATTTTGAAAAAGAAGACATCTTAAAACTGCATATAAGCTTCCCTTCATTAAATTAAGAATAATGACAGTTAATTAAGTGTCTGAGAGCATCATTCTTATTTAATCAAAATTAAAAGAATCTCAACAGATTTTTTAACAGGAATTTTCACATCTCTGCCCTACTATGGAATAGTTTCAGTATTATTATTTTAGTATTTGTAATATCATTTTGTAATAATCTAGGAAGTTTAGAGTGAAAATTTTATATATTAGAATCTTTTCTTTCTTGTAAAACAAAAACAAAAAACAAATAGTGAAATAATATCTTTGGATCTTTCGTATTTTGTGATGATATAAGTATTGAAATTTATTATCTTTTTTCAACAAATCAAAATTATAAATTTTTTTTTTTTCATTATTTTAGATATGCATTAGAATTTCAGGCATTTTAAAATTAGAACCAGTTATTTCAAGATTAAAAACAGCAAGTTACTATGGTATTTGTAATTGTGAGTGAACAGATTTTAGTTCAAAATGAGAACTTGCCACTTCAAAGTGAGATTAATGATTTCAAATGAGTCTTTATCACATCAAAGTGAGAATGGTGATTTCAAAGTGAGCATAACACATACAGAGTTATTAAATAGAAATATATCAAAATATTATTTGTAATATCAGCAATATAAACTTGCCTGGTTGACTATAAGTTTAAATCTGCCTAGCAATGAGGCAAAAAACTCATATGATGGTAATACCTTCAAGTTTTCTTGAGGGGTGAGAACAATAACAACATCCAATGCTAATTTTCTAAGAATATTGCTTCAGTGGATGGCTTTTGTAACATTTATAGGATTGTTCAATATTTCTTCATGCCTGGGAGAAAAAGTACTGTTATTAGTGCATATTTTACACATGAGAAACATTCCTCTGTTGGATTAAGCACAGGTCAATACACCAGCAGACATTTCTTACAAATATATTGAACATAAATGTTGAACCCATGGTAGAACAGTTGTATTATTGGAAATATATTCCTGACCTTGAAAATGTTCAGCCACATGGTGAAGAAAGTTTTCATACTTAGCCATTTGTGAGCTTGAAATTCTGTGAATACCAGTCTCTCTTTACTTGACATGACAGCAATTATATTGATATTTTTGTCTCCTTGTCCAGAGATAGTTCTGTGGGCTGGGCCCTTAAGATCAGTGGTGGTAGTGTGAAGGTTAAAGCTACATCATTCAGCTACAAAAATAAGTGATTTATTAAGAAGGAAAAACACTTGACAAATTCATGTCTGTCAATGATAAATAACATTATGTTGAATTCTGTTGCCAAGTACTTGAACTAGCTTTTTCTTACCTGTAAGCCTTCTATGGTTTTTCCCATTCAACCAGTGATTTATGACGCAAATCTCATCTCATGTCTTTATTTTCAGCAGATGATCAATGATTTATTTTTTATTGCCTCATCATCCACCTTAATTTTGCATCTACTGCTTTTGGGTAGCACCTCTTGTTTTTAGTCTTTATTTAGTCTAAAATTGTTCTGTTAGCAGTCTTTAAATTAATGTCTATAAATTGAGCAAGGTCCTTGAGGTTTAACCCTCAATAATAACAATCTATTAAGTTGACTGTGAGCAGTACTGTATGCTGGTGTTCCCTTTGTTTCATATTCCCTTGGTGGCTCTTCTTGAGACATTGAAAAAAACAAAAACGAAACAGAAAACAACTTTAGAATATAAGTAGTTTGTGTAAATCTGAGTTCTTCTTGTACTCACATAGGATTATAAATACTGCTTTATTAAGAAATTCAGATACTTTTTTGATAATGTAACTGAGGGAATTGGTAAGATGCCTCTATTACAATATCATTATCATCATTCTAATGTCTGTTAAAATGGTGATGATGTTGATAATATTGTGTATGTGTAAAAAGTATGTATCTTCATATATCTGTTGAAGATTAAATACCTCACAATTGAGCAAGTGTTTCAGTACATTGGTATTTTTTTCTGAAACTTGTACAGTTAGTTGTAAGGTATTTAATCTTCAATATATAAATATATACTCTACATTATTATGCATTCAGTCTTATTTTGTTTTTAATTATAGTCTTCTTGAAATTCTTTGGTGGACTGTAAATAAATTATTTTTGTACATATGTAAATAAATTTTGCTAATACAAATTAAACCCTTTTTACTTCTTTATTAATTTTCTTTTTGTTAATGATGGCTTAAGAAGCTTGTTTCCCAACCATATGGCTTCAGGTTCAGTCCCACTGCTTGGCATCTTGGAAAGGTGCCCTGAGACTGACAAAAGCCTTGTGAGTAGACCCGGTTGTATAAAGACTGAAAGAAGGCCGTGTGTGTCTCCTTGTCTTAATGTTGTGTGATAGTTGTAAATGAGTGATACCATCATATTAGAGGTGTTATGCATTTCCAATTTTCCATGAAAACATGTCCAAACCTGAGGAAATATTTTGCTTGGAAACAGGTGAAGGTTGGCAAGCAAGAGGAGTATCTGGCCATAGAAATTCCATTTTTATGAATTATATCTGATCTATGAAAGCAAGGAAAAGTAGATGTCTAAAAAAATGATAATTCTATAAACATAAACGAACCCCAAACCATCTGGTTAAGAAGCAAGCTTCTTACCACACAGTCACACCTATGCCTATTATACAAGTATATGTATACAATTATACACACACACACAGATAGATAGATACATAAACATTGAACCATACTCGATGACTGGTCACCATGCCAGTGGAGCACTAACAGCACTGTTGAGCGTGTTCATTGCCAGAGCAGCTGTCTGGCTTCCGTGCTAGTGACCCGTAAATAGCACCATTTGAGCGTAATCGTTACCAGCGTTGCCTTCTAGCACTTGTGCTGGTGGCACGTTAGAAAATCATTCGAGCGAGGTCGTTGCCAGTGCCGTAAAAAACACCTTTTTGAGCGTGGCTGTTGCCAGTACTGTGTGACTGGCCCTTGTGCAGGTGGTATGTAAAAGCACCCACTACACTCTCGGAGTGGTTGGCGTTTATCAAGCTGCAGAACCATTAAACCATTGTTTTCTATATTAACCCTTTAACGTTTAAACCGGCCACATCCAGCCAAAATATTCTACCTGTTTTATGTTGAAACTCGCCAGATTTGACCTCTCCAATCTGCCTTATAATGTCATTCTAGAAATAAACAATCACATCTTTTGAAATCTTGAAGCTACAAAATAATGCATGATTAATTCAAAACAATGTGAACAAATGAGTATTACATTTGACAATAATCTGAATGCTAAAGGGTTAAGGAAGCTGCAAATTGTCTTCATGTTTTAATCATCTTTTGTAAACCCTTATTGGTAAATAAAGAAGGCATTATTATTATTATTATTATTATTAATGAGTAAGGTGGTGAGCTGGCATAATTGATAGCACACTGAGTGAAATGCTTAGTGGTATTTTGCCCATCACTATATTCTGAGTTCAAATTACACTGAGGTCGATTTTTACCTTTCATCCTTTCAGGGTGGATAAAGTAAAGTACCAGTGAAGCACTGGGTTTGATGTAATTGACTAGTCCCCTTCCCACAAATTTCAGGCCTTGTACCTTTTGTAGAATGGATTCATCATCATCATCATCATCATTGTTTAACGTCCGCTTTCCATAGTAATAATCCTTTCTACTACAGGCACAAGGCCTGAGATTTTGGGGGGAGGAAGCCAGTCAGTTACATCATTCCCAGTACTCAATTGGCACTTATTTCCCTAAATTTTACCTTGTAGGATAAATGGATGGGACTCAATGCAATATTTTTACACTGGTTTGCACACACACACATGACGGGTTTCTGCATAGTTTCCCATTTCAAAATTTCACTCATAAGATATTAATCAGCCCAAGGCTACTGTAGAAAGGCAACTACAGTATGCTATAGTGAAATGAAACCAAGAATCATGGTTGCAGAGCTAACATTTTAGTTACATGTATGTGGAGCCACACACACACACACACACACACACACATTATCTCTCTCTCTTTTTTTAGTATATTGCCAATGATTTTGCTCTTTCAGTCAAGGCTTCAATGTCTATAAATACATTTATCTTTAAAGCAACATCTCTTGTTTTTAATATCTCGTGTGTCTTTTCTATATTGCTGTGTATGTGAATATATATATATATATATATATATATATATATACAGCCTCTTTCTTCCAGTCATTTCATCATGATAAACTGCTAATCCCTACATATCTTTTTCCTTTCTCTGTTTTTTTCGTTCTCTCTCCATTTTTTTCTCTTTCATCCTTTTCTGTTGAAGAGCATAGGCTTGAAATGTCAAAGACTTTTCCATTTTTCTTTGCTTGTTCCCTCATCTGACTTTGTCTTTTGTTTTCTGTAAATTTGAACTATCTATCTATCTATCTATCTACGGACATGACACATCGGCTCCGAAGGTAATCTTTATTCTTGACCATTTATTGCCCACATATTGTTATCATTTTTGTCTATAAGGTGTGTGAAGCACCCAACTTTCGTTTTATTGTGTTTCCAAGGTAGGAATTGTCCCTTAGGGGCAGTTTCAACCTCTTTTGAATTCATATATTTTCTTCCCGACATTGAAAAATGTCGAGAAATGTTGTCGTAGAACGCTGGTCGGATTCTTTCGTGAACCAGCATTTTTCTAGGCTTGAAACGCTAGGAGAACAAAAAAATAAGTCATGCACGCGCACACACACCAAATCAACAGTCATGGAAAAAACACTTTAAAGTTTGTAATAACAAACTTTAAAGTGAACGCTGCAACCACGACCATTAAAAGCCCTGTCACCACCACCAAGACTACCACTGCTACCACCGCCACCACCGATACCAGCAACAACAACAACAACAGCAGCAGCAGCAGTTCAACTCAACCTTTGCTCTCTTCACCAGCAGCAACCGAAGGAGAGAAAGAAAAAATGAAAACAGCTAAACAAATAGATGTTTTCTTTTCAAATAAAGAAAATTTACGCACCTCTCCCACAACAAATAAAATTAACAATACAGAAAAGGAAAAAACAAGCCACAACACCACTGACACAGTCACAAATGCCACATCTCCCACCAATACCAGCGCCAGCACCAGCAACAACAATAACAAAAAACCAAACTTTGCTGAAGCTTTGAATCAAAAGGAAACAATTGTGTTTTATACGACACAACAGATAATAGAAATGAGAAAGTTGATTACAAAAGAAAATAATGAAGTACAATTAAACATCCCCGAACAAACATTACAAGAGAAAAACAAAAGGACCATCATATACAAAGTGATTAATACAAAAAGTAGGCGGCCAGAACAGGCCAGTACAGACAAGATTCAGAAATGTTTGCACTCACTTTGGTCTGATAAACAACACATCACTTGGTGGCATACATTTGCCCATGTCCAAGTGATTTTTCGAAATGAAGAGTTAGCAAAGAAATTTTCAACGCTAACTCTTCAAACACAAGAAATAACAATGATACCTAGCTATCTTGGCCAAAGGGTAACAATAAAACATGCACCTCCAACAATAGACACACTATGGTTGCTATCGGCCATATGTGTCGACATGGAGAACATAAATGTCCTCCAAATCACCGTTGGAGAAAACAACTGGACAGGAAAAACAATACAAATCCTGTTCCACATAAACGAAGAGGAAATCCAGAAAATTCCACCTTACATCCGTGTGTCACCAAATCAAAAATTATATGTAGTGGTAGAGGGCAGGCGGCCTCGCTGTTACTTATGCGACAGCGAGGCACACCTTAAAAAGGAGTGTCTGACTGCCCTATAACACAACGACAACAACAGCAAGAACTAACAAAACCCATTAAAAGAGTCTTGCTGCCCACACCGCCATCCACACAAAAAACAACAAAATCAATATCAGCAACATCAACAAAGGAAAAAACTACAAATACTGCAAAATTAACAAACAAAGAAGAAAAAAGAAAAGACAATACAAAAACTGATCCCCCTTCCCCCACATCACAAACACCACAACCAAAAATTCAACAACCAACAACAATAAAAACAACAACACAACCACTTACACAAGCAAACACAGATCCATATAACATGCCCCTACCCCCTTCCGATTCCTTAGATAATTCGTCTGAAGACGAAAGTAGCGAAGAATGGCAAATAGCCAGGAAAAGGGGGAAAAAAAGATCAAAAACAAACACAAACAAAGCAGGGAGATTCACATCTCCCGAAAATACTTCCAACTCCAACACGATCAACATCAATAATAACATACCAAAAACAATGCTCACAGCAATAAACACTACAAACACAGAGTTGATGAAATACATCAACTCAAAAACAAACATTACAAATAACGATATTAAAACAAACAATCACCCACACACAACACCACCAAAACACATAAAGATATACCACATAACACCAGCATTGCACCACCAAGTAAAATCCCTCTACCCCAATGCGGTAGGGGGGTGCCAGAAATATTTGTGCAAGAAATTGTACAACAGCCTCCTTGGTGAAAAATCCAAGGAGGAGACAGAACTTTCAAACAGTAAGTAACTCTTTGTTCCTTTCTTTTTGTGCTTTAAAGCACATATTTCAATAGAGTCATGCTCAAAATTGGTTGTGTAAATGCGCGTGGCTTGGGGTCCCCTTGGAAACAAGGCTACCTCTTAAATGATATCAAGTCACATAACTTGGGAATCATAGCCATAAGTGAGACCAGACTCCACGAGCCACGGGCCCGAAAGTCCATGTTTGGAGGACAATTTAACATTTATTTTTCTCCCTGTCTGCCGAGGATGGGCGGTAGTGGCACGGCGGTTCTTTTTCGCAAGAGTCTGGATCTCGAAGTAAAGACGATATTCATAGACCCGGAGGGTAGACTGGTCGTGCTGGATGTCGACGGCAGCGATGGATGCGCTTTTCGGCTGCTAGCAGTCTATGTTCCTCCTTTGACAGGTCGGTCAGATTTCTTTCGACATCTAGAGGTATTCCTAGGAACGTCTTGTCCTTTACTTTTAGTGGGGGATTGGAATGCTACCTTGGACACGCATCTAGACTACGTGGGAAGAGACAACAATAGAAGGGGATGCAAATGCCTCAGAGACCTGCTCAGATGCTTTCAACTGTCTGACAGGTACCAACTCGAACACCCAAATGTGCCAACGTGGACATGGAGCAACCGCATTGAGTCGTCGAGATCGTATCTAGATAGGATAGTGTGTAGGACAATAGATAGAGATAGCTTAGGATGTCCACAATTCCACACAGTCAGCTACACGGATCACAAACTTGTGATGTGTACGCTAGACTTAGATAAGGCACATAGGCAGGGTCCCAGTTACTGGAAACTAAACGCGTCTTTCCCGTCGAGACAGGTTTTCAGAGACCGGATTAGCACGTTAGTAAAGAGCTTTGACGGGAGCCATCATCAACAACAAATGGTGGTTTGCCCTCAAAAGCAGAAGCAACTAGATATAGCAAGGCACTAACCGTAGATAGAAACAGAGTAGAGGGAGAGCTAGTGAATAAGTTAGAGGAGGCATTAAGAAGCGGCATCGCATCCGACGTTTTGGCGGCGAAATTGGCCCTCGACCAACATTTCAATGCCAAACACGAAGGATGTGCTGTCAAAGCAAGGATGCGTGCTCTAAGGAACGAAGGTGTTGGAGCCGCGCGAGAGGCCCGGATGGCGGAGGCGCAGCGGGGCAACAGAGTCACCATCTGGTCTCTGGTAGATGAACAGGGGTGCGAATTGCTCGAGCCGAGCAAGATGTGCGAGGCCTTTCAGCAAGGCGCAAACGTGCGCCGTGCCGGGCCGAAGCATCCATGACAACCTCCATCTGATGCGCTACATCATAGAGCGGGTAGTTAAGGAACCTGGCATGGGTGGGACCCTGATCGATTTGGATCAATCGAAAGTTTTCGATAGGGTAGACCATCAATACTTGGAAGCTGTCCTCATAGCGGCTGGCTTCGGTCCCGTTTTCCGCGGCTGGATGGCTGCTTTGTACAAAGGCAACTGTTCGGTGGTTCGCGTCAATGGGCACCTATCAAGACCTTTCCACATTGCACGTTCGGTCCGTCAGGGATGCCCCCTCTTGTCGCTTCTGTACGTATTGACTCTCGAGCCACTACTGCGGAAGCTGGCGACGCTGAGGGGCATCCCACGAGAACTGAGGTGCGGGACGAGCGTGTCGGCATACGCGGACGACAACCTCCGTCATAGCATCTAACCACGAGCACATCAAGCTGGTCGGCGAGACGCTGAAAGACTACGAAGTGGTGACGGGAGCGAAAATCAACCGGGAAAAATCGGTGGGCTTGCGGCTCGGCACCTGGAGAAGCAAGCCCATACCGTCCGGCAGTGCCTCAGTAGTGGGACGCTGGACGGACGGGCCGGTCAAGTTGCTCGGAGTCTGGTTTGATCCAGACCTGCAAACAGAAAAGACGAGATTACGAGTAGGGTGGCCACTCTCTGCCGGCAATGGGCCGAGAGGAAGCTGTCCCTAAAAGGTCGGGTGGAGGTGGCGAATGTGTTCATCGCGTCCGTCATCAACTACCGCCTGACCATCGTACCTTGTCCCGACCCTACCGTCACCAAGCTGGAGCGCATCCTCTTCCGCTTCTTGTGGAAAGGAAGCGTTCCGATGGTCAGGCGATCCATTTGCTGCCAACACCCGCTGGACATGCCATGGTTGATGTTGCGTTGCTCTCCAGCAACTCTGCCGTCCCGGGTTGACCTTGAGCGACTGCGTCACAACAAATGCATTCTATAGGGGATTAGTGGAGGGGAGGTACGACGACGATCTCGGGGCGAACCTGGGCGTTGACGAGGAATACCTGACCCGCCTGTTCAAGACGACTTTCGGGCCGGGACCTATGGATAATTTCCAGAGATCCCTAGCCTGGAAGTGCTACCGAGGAGCGCTATCCGTTTGGGATAAGCTCTACCGACACAGTTCGAGAAACACGGGGCCGACCTGCCTGAGATGCGGTCAGAGCGACGAGACCATTCTGCACGCACTCGTGCAGTGTCCAACCATTTCCGACCTGTGGGCTTATGTCGAACGAATGCTGTCACGTGTGGGACAAGTCGGTTTATCAACCGAGTCTATCGTCAATATTGTCATGCCTCGTTCCTTTAAACGGGAAGGAAGAGCTGTTTTTATTGTACTTGTGGCTATGGCGAAAGAATGCATCTGGTGGACGCGTCTGAAAGGATTAGAGACAAACACTTTCCTCTCTGGTCAATCTCTCATCAACTTTTTCAAGTATCACTTGAAAAGGAAGGTGAAAGTAGAGAGGCAAGTGTTGTCAAGCAAATGTTTCGAAAAATGATGGATACATGTAGCAAGAATGGCACGTATAAATGACGAAGCCACTTTGAACATGATTCTATGGAACAGTAAAAAATTTTATAAGCAGAGAGTTACTTACGTTTCTTTCATAAATAAAAGTGATTTTATTTTACAAATTGTGACATTAAGGACCGAGGTTACCGTGGTCTTTTCCGTAGGTTTTTCTTTATTGGGAAATTTTTGTAATATTTTCATTTTTTTGTACATACCCCAAACGTTTTCTCGATGCCTTTTCATTGTTATCCCCATTTTAATTTTTTTAACTTTATTTTCGTCCCCATCGGAAAGAAAAAACTCTACATTGTATTTGTCCCATCTATGTTGAGCCCTGTGTGGCTAATAAAAGAAATCTATCTATCTATCTATCTATGTAATTGTATACACATACATGTATAATAGGTGCAAGCATGGCTGTGTGGTAAGAAGTTTGCTTCCTAACCACATGGTCTCACTGTATGGTACCTTGGGCAAGTGTCTTCTACAGCGTCAGGTTGACCAAGGCCTTGTGAGTGGATTTGGTAGACAGAATCTGAAAGAAGCCCATTGTATATATATATATATATATATATATATATATATGTGTGTGTGTGTGTGTGTGTGTGTGTGTGTATCTATGTATCTATGTGTGTGTCTGTCTTTGCCCCCCACCATCACTGATTGACAACTGGTGTTGGTGTGTTTATGTCCCAAAGCTTGAGATGAAAATTGTATAGAGAGAAACTGTGAAAGCCTGTTGGGTAGATTGTTCCTTATCTTATGTGGTCAACTTTATCTGTCAGCTGTTTTAAAGCCACCACCTACCCCTTAGGTGCTTTTTGAAGAGTCCACTCTATTGCAGACACTTGGAGATTTAGGTATGAGGCTAAGTTCCTCCTACCAATCCTGAAAACCTTGAGAAGTATCATGAGTTACTGCCCTTACTCTGATAAACGCAAAAACGAAACCAACACAACAGCAGTAGCAACAAAACACTAAGGCATCTCTCTGCATAGATAATTTCTTTTTCACACGTGGTTTAACTAGCTAGGAGAAATATATTTATCTAAGTTGTACTGAAATAGTGGTGAAATATATATATATTTTTTCTTTTGGTTGAGAAATACCTGTTCTTATTAAGAATTTCTCTCACTGTTAAATAACACAAATGATAACATCTATGGCTGTACATCCTGTTACAGCCCCAAGCTGTATCAGATACAGTTCATCATAAATTTATGACTCTTGACTAAAATCTAATAAATTAAGACTGTAATTCACCCTTTCTACTTAATCTCTGTTCTCCTTCTTATAGTGAAGATGATATTGCTAAGTCAGTATTTAGAGATAATAACTTTCTGCATAATCTGATTAACTAAGGGATTGACTTGTATGATGCCAATTCACAAGGCTTTCTTTCAGAAATTATATCCCTGCAAATCTTGTAACTTCCTCTGCATTTTTATCTTTAATCACTTTATTCATCTTTTGCTTGATTTTTTTTTTTTACAATAGGCTTATCTGTTAGCTTAATTAGATGTAGGCATTCTGTTACATTCATCCTCTTTGTTTAGCAATATCTTCTATTATAACTATCATTCCTCTTCCTCTACCAAAAACATTGTATATGTAGCAGTTTTTGTAGTTACTTGCTACCTTCTTGCTTCCAGGCATGCTGTTTATCTTTCATAGTTTCATCTACCACACTAATCAACTATTATATCTACTGCTCACTGCAGCATCCTCAGAATTGATACCTTAGTTGTTATTTAGTCCTAGATCAGATTTGATAGGGCAGAGTTATGATTGCTGGCATTCAGTCATGACCGTTTTAATATTTTTTTAAAATATCAGCTCAATAATGACAAAGCTATTTTACTAAATGCTTCATTATTTTTTTAATTAATTAAAACAAAAGCAGTGTGTTTCAACAGAAAACAAGACTAAAATGAAAGGATTAAAATATTCAACATATTAGATATTTCTATCATTCTATATTTCTGGTAATGTAAAACCAGACCAGACCAGACACTTATAAAAATTGATTCTACTGCTCACATCAACATATCAATCAACAAATAAACTGTGATTAGGTTTATTTTACCAAAAATATATATTTCTATATACCTTGTAACTGTCTATATATCTCCACTCATAGTAGATTGTTCCTTTTTGGGTTAAATAACCATTGAAAGATTGTATAGTTTATTATTAAATACAACACATATGTTCTTTTTTAACTTTATTTGATATCAGTAAAATATATATTAAATGAATGAATATATATATATATATATATATATTTATATATATATATGTTCTATTAAGACATTACAGAAAATATTTTCATGAACTTATTACAAATGCTGTTCATTATCAAACTAAAAAATATCTTTAATAACTTCACGACCATCCACATATTCACTTTATAACTCAAATAAATGTTGTGGTAATCTGCTATTAGTGTTGCTTGCAGAGGGAAATTTCATTTTATAGGCAATAATACTTATTATAATAAATTTACAAGCCATAACAAAAATACTATAGCAAATTTTTGTTTTTGAAACATGGAAAGAAAGCAAATTTTAGGTTTTGTAGCAAGTTTGAAGTATATGATATTTTTTTGATAAGTTTCTAGAATTTGCTTTAAAAGAACATCTTCATGCAAAACTCTACAAAGGCGTTTCCTTTGTTTTATATTCAGAACACACAAAAAAAAAATATGAAAATTTATCTTGGAATTTTTAGTACCAAAATATTGCATTGCTTTTATGAATTGTTTACAAGTTCTACAGTAAACAGTAATACCTGAAAAAAGCAAGAATTTATTTCAGAAAAAGTAAAAATTTATTTCAGATTAAATGAGATTTTAATATAAATATATTGTCTTGATTACTTTTGTTAGAAGTACAAATCTGCTCATAGATTTATTTATTTTTTTTTTAGTTATAGAGCAAATATTTTTCAAGTCAGCCCTATGTTACAAATTTATGCTTTTCTCATTTCCATGACACAAGCAAAAGGCAGAGACCTTGCAAGAACACAGAAAGCAAAGTACTACATCAAAGTCATAGTAATATGAAAAATTATTTTAATTAGCTGCATTGCTTTTTCATTTTTTAAAATTTCATTTTTAATTTATTGTTTCCATCAGTAATTCATTTTTAAAGTTCAAATACATATAGAACTACAGCAAAAGACTATAATACAACATAAGGGTTGTTTTGAAAAGCCCATAACAGCTGCACTTTTGAAATTGTAACATCTGTAACAAGATATACACATCAAAATAAAAAGTGTGTGTGTGTGTGTGTGTGTGTGTGTGTGTGTGTGTGTGTGTGTATATATATATATATATATATAAATATTTGTTTTTATATTATAATAAAAACAATTTCACATTAAACTGAACAATTATTCAATAGATTTGGTAGAGTACAAATTTATTATTATTTATTATTATTCTTAAACAAGAATACTATTGATAGTGACTTTGAAGTTTCAGCTAGCTAAGCCATCACTGGACTGTCTAATGATGGCTTAGTTGGGCAAAACTTTGAAATCACTATCTATACTACTTTTGTTAAAGAATAATATATGTGTGTATGTGTGTGGTTCATCAAACACTGAATGGAACTGAAAAACCAACAATGGAAAAACAGAAAGAACATCAATGAAAATATTTCAATGCATGGCAGCACAAAAGTCTGCCAGTTTTAAGTTACAAGTACCATGCTCAGTATCATAAAATATTCTTTATGGAAATTTGAAATTTATTTAGATATTAAGGACATTTAAGATGATCTTTAAATATCAAGATGTTATTGAATTTTTGCTTGAAAAAAAAAAAAGAAAAAAATCACTGCATGCTCTTTCAATTAATTTTGCAGAAAAATTTCAAAAAATAAATAAATTAGCTCTAATTACTGGAGAAGCTCATTTAACCATCAACTAAGTTATTTCAGACCAAGTAATTCAAACATCAAGCAAATAGAGAACATATCAGAGATGTATCAAAAGTGGACGACAGAAATTAATAAATTATATAAAATGCTTAAAGTTTTCAATAAACTTGTTTTAGGCAGTTGCTTGTAGCCATGCTGTTTTTTTAATTTTTTTTTTTTTTTACCTTAATGGCCTTTTTGAAGTAGATAGGAGGAGAGATTAATGTGATCAATATTGCTTCAAATAGGCTTTCATGTCACACAATTACAATTCTCTTCCTTTGTAAATCTAAATCCAACAATAGAAATTAATTGTTTTTTTTTTAATATTCTGTACAAAAGTACTTGATGAAAAAACCATTTTAATTTTCTTTGGAATTTCTGTTTGGTACTTAAGGCTAGAGAATATTTTGCAAAATATTTTATTATGCAATGAAGCTGCCACCATCAACAACTTTAACTTTGACACACACGCACTTCTTATATGATTGGGCTTTGAATGCTAAATCGGAAATGAGAAATAACTGAAGAACAAAATATATTAGAATTGTAAACTCATTTAACCAGGTTGGCGGCTGAAGACAGATAAAAATGGCAACATCTGATGCAATTTTTAAAAAATTTTATGAAATTTAAACTGGAAAATTATATTTTGATGGTGGAGAAAAAAAAAAAAAACAGCTTAAATTTTTTTTCTTATATTAAATGATATTTATTATTCTTTATTTCTCAGCTGTAATGTTACATTTTCGGCCAGAGTAAAGGGTTTTTATAAAACAATATTTACATAAAACCACATTTTAAAAATACCATTTTAGACTGCAAAAATCAAGCAATGTAATGACACCTTTACAAGTCCTTTTTTTTTTTTTATCATTTTATTTCAACTTACTGGATTGAATATTTTTTCCCCCTTTTCCGAAAAAGTATATTGAAACAAAATGGAAATCCATTACAAAAGCGCTGTAATGGCAGCTAAAATTTGACTACATTCATAGCTCTGACCAGGTTTCAGGACAATATCTTTGTTTACTCTTCCAGCTTCAACACAAACAAATTTCATATAATCACTATCACAAAGGTCCAGCATTGCTTTTGCTTTCTCTCTCCATGGATTCCAAATAACTAAAAACATATACAAATAAATTTTAAAATATATTAATAAAAAAAGCCCTTAAATTTTAATTAATCTATTCAAAGTAAGCGTAAACAAATACATTCATCATTATAAAAAAAAAGCAAATTTCTTCACTGACGAACTTGACTTTAATCTTATTAGAGTAGTCCCCCTTCTCATTGGCATCTCCTTATGTGCAAGCCCTCTTTATTTCCAACATAAGCAACAGCGTATACAATCCTGTGCCTATCACAACAGTCTCTGTTTCCTTTTTGCTAATGAACCACATCCGTTATTTAATTTCATTCTTAACAGTCCTCTGTTTGCTTACTTATAATCAATACTTAGTAATAAGTGATGGGTTTAAAACCTCATTATGCTTCGTTCTCTTAGAATATACGAAAATTAGAAAAAGCACTCTGTATACTGTAGATCTTCAAACCAAACGCTTGGTCCGAATGCTTCAGAATGGAGTTTTGCTATAGGCACCCAAGGGCCTAGTGGTGTTAAATTAGGTGACATATTAAGACTACTGCCATCATATATACCCCTGGCTGCGTTTTCGCAACACAAAACATGCTCTTGCTTGTTTGGACATGAACACGCCCGGAAGTATCAGACTGAGCATACAAAATGTTCAGTAGGTAGTCGACACCCGTAGCTAACGATTGCAAACTATCCTTCTCTTCCAAGTTGTGAAAGCTTACCATAACGTTTAGTCTAAATACAGTGAAATTTTAAGACTTCATTTTTTTTCTGGGCGTATATGGGTTTTAAGAAGTGAAACATTGAAAAAGATGAGAAGAATTAGAATAGGAATGTTAGATCTACTGTAAGTTGAGAGAATTTTGTATTGGTTCCTGTTTGTAAAAGAACTAACAACATTAGTGATTTAAGAAGTGAGGAGACTTTAGACCAAGTAGAAAAATCAAATTTCAAAACAAGTCACTGAGGGGCCCTCAATACAGATGCTCATTTGGTAGAAATAACAATTAACTAACTCTCAAACTACACCCTACCATCCTAGAAATGGATAGAAATATTAGTTAAAGTAGTCCTAGATATACAATATCTGAAAGAAAAATGAAACAATCATGGCTGGAATGCCTTGATAACAGATCTTCTCAACTAGAGTTGTCCCAGAGTTAATTAGCAACAGTTAAAGTTCTTAAAACTCATTCATAATAATATAATAGAAAAAAAAAGTATTAAACAAATAATAATGAAATTTATGAATGATCTATAGGTTTTTTTTATTAGTTAGGTCTGGAGGAAGATGTGCCCATGGACTTCACAAGTCTCTTAGATTGGTGAAGTTGATGACAACTACAGGAAAAATATGTGTAGGGAAGGAATTCACAAAAGATGATGTCTTAAGGAGGAAAGACCAGGCATAGTCATTACTATAAAGTCTGGTGTAATGAGTACAATGTAGGTAATGAGGGAAAAAGTGATTGAAGTTGAAATGTTTGAGTGTTGAATGGCATGTGACTGTCAAACTCTGAGGTTTAGAGAACATAGCAATAGTGGTAGAAAAGCAGAGAAAGAAGACAATATGTTTGTGGATCAGAGACTGGTCAAGCAGCTTTTCTCTTGGTGTGTGTGTGTGTGTGTGTGTGTGTGTGTGTGTGTGTGTGTGTGTGTGTGTGTGGTGACAGCAACCGTGGCAACTTTCCAGATGTATGAGAAGTAATCCATTCTAGATCTCACCAGAGTTTTGTAGAGGGTTAGGGGACTGACATATTTTCTGGTCTTGAAGAAAAGGAGTAGTTCTTGACTTGCAGTCTTAGCAATGTTAATGATGAGCATTCACCAAGAAAGATCCTCAGTGATGGACATATCCACAGTAAAGTGGTTAGCATTTGGAAGGACATCCAGCTGCAAAAACCATGCCAAAACTGACTTCACTTGTGCCAGTACTATATAAAAAGCACTCAGTCAACTCTGCAGGGTGGTTGGTGTTAGGAAGGGCATCCAGCCATAAAAACCATGCCAAAACAGACACAGAAGTCTGGTGCAGTCTTCTGCCTGGTCAGCTCCTGTCAAAACCGTCCAACCCATGCCAACATGGACATTTGAAGTGAACATAGGAGCTCTAGATGCATGTTGGTCATATTTAAAGCCATGTGTGGTGGGATAATAAAATGCAGTGATTTTCTTGACAGGTGCAGTACTTGTTTTTTTTTTTCCTTGCTGTAGGAGACAATATGGGCATGACACCATAGGGTGCTTTTGAGGTCCCTGTTCATAGAATCAGTACAGATAAGGTATGAGATATCTAGGTTGCATTTGGATGAGACTTGGGTGTGGGAGATTAAGAAGGAATGAAAGGTGGTATATGCATAATAGTGGCTGTTGTTAGAGATGCTTGCAAAAAGGTCACTGATGCACAGCAGGAAGAGTATGGAGGACAAAACTGAAACTTAGGGCTGCTTGAAAACTGACAGAGTGTATGTTAGAAGTAGGCTTATCAGTATAGGTTGTGAAAGTAAGATCTGACAGGAAGCTGCTGATCTTAGACAACTTGAAATAAAAAATATTTCTGTAGTCAACTGAATGAATTTATTAGAATATTTAGTAAGAATTGATATTACAGTTTTCTTGAAAGAGGCAAGATTAAAGCCCCAATGATTGAAAAATGGAATTTTATCATTATTATTTCTTCATTAAATCATATAAGAACTAAACAAAAAATTCCTTACCAATATCAGGGAAATTGAATGTTTTCAGCATTAGACTTCTATTGCCAGCCATATTGCCTACTACTATTTCATTTGGGGCATCCATATAAATTCTGTAAAGAATGAAATGGTGTTAATATGTTATTTTGATAAAATTTTACAATAAACTTATGTATTGATTTTCAACAAGTTAAGCTGCAGTTTGAGATACTAGATTTTACTTCAAGAATTTGCTCTTATTCCTAATATTTTACTGCTCTTGTTTAATAGAAAGCTTATTTTAGCAGTATTTATTAATACTAACACTGGTGGGTGGATAGGTATTTTAATACAAATATGACAAAATAGTATCAAATGTAAGAAATTCATTTCTACCAAGAGTAAGATTTTAGCAAGCAGATATAGTTACATTGAACTAATGAGGGAGTTTCTATATAGTCACTTGACCAGTTAGAAATAGCAACCAAATTTCTATAAATCACATTCTAATGTCTCTAAAAGGAAGGACATATTAGATTATGTACTCATTAATAGATTTAAAAAGATGGGTTAGTCATGTGGGTGAAATATTTTTATCACAACTTTGCTCAATCAGGGATGAGCTGGGACTAAATAATACTTGCACTGTCTATATGGCAGCCAGATTTAGACAATATTAGGTAGTCTCAAGCCTTCTCAATCCCTTAGTTATTGTCTTAAGAATGGTATTTTTGTCTTTTGCTCATCACTTTAAACACATACGAGCCATCAAGGAGGCTTCTAGGCAGTAGTATGACAGTTACAAAAAGCACCTAAATCTCTCTCATATCATCTTAAAAGGAGGAAACATTGGGAAATGTGTTCCAGGGTGTACACTGTCTGAAAAAAAGATGTGTTGGTCAGTGCTGGAATAACTGATCATATTCTAGTGCTGAAATGACTGATCAAGGTGGTTATAGTGAGAGTCTAGCAAGGTGAATGACAATAACTAAACACATGTTTGAAGTTCAAATAATTTGAAGAAGAATTTGGAATTGTAAGTAAAAATAAATTTCTTACTAGAGAATAATATTAATTTCTAATTTTGGCACAAGGCCAGCAATTTTGAGGGAGGGGATAATTTGATTACATTGATCCCAGCACTCAACTGGTACTTACTTTATCAACTCCGAAAGGATGAAAGACAAAGTTGACTTCGATGGAATTTGAATTCAGAATGTAAAGATGGATGAAATGCTGCTAAACATTTTGCCTGGAGTGCTAATGATTCTGCCAGCTTACCACCTTCTCTTACCAGAGTAATATTAACTGCGAATTTATTGTGTCATATTGGCTGCCAGTTCACCAGGTTACATGTAGAATTATTTACAAGGCCAATGCAAAATGTTTTGCTTTCTTTAAACTATTATTTAGTTGAAAATATATGTCATCTCATTAGGAATGGCATCCTAATATAATAATTCTTGTTAATTGATTTGCAAACATGATCAATATGGAAAAATTCAAGTTACAATCTTTTTTGTCTATAAACAAAGATTTTGGTTAGTTTGGAAAAAGAACCAAATCACCAAACAAAGAATAGAAATAATAAGATGTTAAATAGAATGTCCTGAATATGATAAAATACTCACCGGTCAATATGTTCTCGAACTATGAGTTCTTCTTTTTCCTCAACATCTTCACAGTTATTAACCTGCCAAAAGCATATAAAATAAACATTTAAACCAAATTTAAAATTATAACTTGTAATATATCATATACCACTATAGTAATGCTAAGTTTGGAGACAGTGTTCTGATTATATTAATTTGATAGTTATCACTGATAGAGAATGGATAGTAAGAAATCTACAACAACCTATCATTTTGTGTCATATCAAACTTCAATTAATTTTTTTAAAAACTTAATTATATTGAATTAATGCTTCATTTAGCATTAAGGATGTATAAATATCATTATTTTCTCCTTGACATTTTAAAGCAGTTTTGGGCAAACTGGAGCCTGCAGGACTTTCTGAATGGCATGCCTAATGAAAGTTAACCTTGAATTCGTTTCACAGTGTGACCCATCTGATGACGAACCATATCTCATGTGGTCCACTTCTTGGAGAGTACCCATGCCTGCTTTGAATATTCGAATATATATTTTTAATAATGCCATGTATCTGACAGTAATCTGGTGACATTTTATGTTAGAGTTAATAACATTAATTTAGAGATAAAGTAACAGACAAGCTTTATGATCAGTTTTAGTAGGGAAAGTATAATTGATTGAATTGACTAGTTTTGCTAATTTATGTGTGGTACTGACCCTGCCAAAAGATAGAAATATAAAAGATTGAATTCAAAATTTACAGAGGTGATAGTAAATATTATATTTTATCAACTTACCACAACTTTCACAGATAAAAATAATAGTGGCAGCCATATAACTACTTGTTCTTATAGTGTTCTTATACTACCTCACACTAAGCCCACCGTTACTATACACCAGCTGAGACCATGTCATCTTCCACCAACATTTTGATCTTCACAAAGACTACGGAACATAGCAAAACTGTCAGTGAGAACAGAATAGACCACCATGACCTCATAGTATTTCATTTTATTAAACACAGTATGGTTGTGCTCACAGCATGGTCCCAAACCAGACTAAAGCATAGCATATAATGTTTGTTGGACTTATTTGAGTGTTGGATAAAGGTATTAGGGGTATGTGCTACTTATAGTTTGTAGATCCAAATCCATTGCTGGCATTCTGTCCTGTTTGTGGGTAGAAAATTTTATTTTACTTGACCTTCAGCAAATCTAGCTGGCAGGAAATGTCATAAAATTAGTGTTTAGCATTTTCCCATACAAGCTCCTTTGAGTTACACATATGTTAGACTTTTAGGTTACTTCCTTTATCTGTGTCATGTCTATTATAATAGGGCTGACTGAGGTTACTCACAAAGCAAACATTCTTTATACTTTAAACACTTATATTTTATATTTATTTAAGCAATTAATACAATAAAGATTAGGTTATATCAAAACAACAAACTAAGGCATTTAGATAAGTAATTCTTTGAAAAATCTGTCATACAAACCAGTTAATTACTTGATAATTAAAATGTCTAAACTGAAAAACAAAGTTATATATTCTAATTGTACTTTTAAATCTCAGGAAATGTTTCTATGTCCTGAGGACTGACATTTCTTTATTATTGGTAACTGAATTAGCATTTAGTGTTTTCCAACTACTTCAGTTTGTGTTTCTGCATCTTCTCTCTCACTCTCTTTTTCCTTTATCTTCTTTCCTCCTCTTTCTAGCTGATATTAAGATAACTAGCTGATACTCCAATTATACATTGTTTAATGCTCATAAAATTACCACATTGCTTTTTATGTCATAGTGACATGAAAAATCAAATCAAATGCAAGGCTGATGATCATGAGGAAATCAATGATGTTGATGCTAATGAGGATGATGATGTAATGGGTTCAATGAAAATGTTTCTAGATGAAAGTTAAATAGGTATTTAATATTTGAGAAAGACGACTAAATATAAATATGCATTTTATTGATGGTATTTTGAAGGAAAAGAAATTTTAAACATTTCAGGTTGAGTCTACCAACAGAATAATTTAGTGATAACAAATATTGAAACTAAATCGATGACGAAGAGGAGAAGGTAAAGTAGAAGAATAGATGAAGTGGCAGAGAAAGGAGGAAGCAAAAACTATCTCTGAAAGTTGATGTAAGATGTTTGGTCAAGCATTGACTGATATTACATCAGGTACCAAGACAAGGGACATAACTCTATTTACCTTTATAAAACTAGAAGAAAATTGATACCTGGTAATTTTGCATTAGACTTCGAACAGAATTCAATAGTGGAAAAAAAGCCCCCCCACCTCCCCAAAAAACCCA
The DNA here is from genome assembly GCF_046866305.1 of Octopus bimaculoides. Lineage (NCBI taxonomy): Eukaryota > Metazoa > Mollusca > Cephalopoda > Octopoda > Octopodidae > Octopus > Octopus bimaculoides. Next base: position 81,930,742 of record NC_142930.1, on the reverse strand, counting down.
GCCCTTACCATAACAACAGCAACATTTAAACTTAAACTTGTAGAACAATACACCTTTTATTAGTTATATTGTTGTATTGGAAGAGTAAAGTAAAAATGTTTGCCTTGAACATGTACACATACACTCTATATAGTTATATGTATGTGTGTGTACAGTATATTATCTATTTTCTGACAACTGATGATTTGGTATCACATTTAATCAGGACATAATTATGTGAGGAGTCAGTACAGGCTTGACATATGACACTGCATGCACTAACTCCATTGATAGAGACCTCAAAAGCAATGGTGATATGCTAATCATGTTTCTTTCAACAGAAACAAAAACACAAAGGCAACTCAAATCAAGTAAACATCGTTGCACCACGCCCCACTTAATAATGAACAGCCTTGAATTGCTTCAAATGTTGGCCTCGCTATCACAGAAGATCCCCCTTGGCAAAAACACATGATTAAGATAGCTTGGACAATATCTCAATGGCAGCCCCTTCTCTTCAGAGCTCAGAGATTCAACAATTATTGATACTTGACAAAGTTTAGGTGTGGCCCACAACGGAGTGTTACAATCATATCTGAAATGGTGGCACTCCTACTGTACACACAGACATTTTAGACTACATCTATAAATGGCTACCGGACTGATTGGTAATAGAATCACAGACAAGTTCCAACCTCTGGTCCACAGGCATGCTGTTTCCTCCTTTTACTTTTCTTAGCACTACAATAGCTTGTGTTTCTCAGATTGGTTTTATGCCACCTCAATTCAGGTAATCCCAATCTACACATATCTCCTCCCCTCATCCCTCTTTGCTATGTTACCCTCTCCCTGGTGAAACCAAATTACTATACCCAGTCTTTCTTTCCTAGAATAGCAACTTTCTGGAATTCCTACCTGCTCATGTGTTTCCTAAAGGTGTTGGCTTGCAAAAATTCACAAGGAACATTAATGTTATCAATCTCACTGAGTGGGAGATTGATAACAAGTGAAAAAAACAAACCTACTGACCTTGTCTTGATAGTTGAGATTCTGTAACCCTATGATTCCAGATTTAGTTATATCAGGGGTTGCTAAGTAAGTATGTAGTAAACAGTTGAATCCAAAGGTAATTTTATCTGAAATAAAACAAAATCATAAACAATATAAGAAACTTATCTTTTTATTGTTACAATGACTCATTCATTCACACTTTCATTGAAGTAAATGTTGAAAAATGAGGTGACATGTTTAGATGTAGTAATAAAAGAGTTGACTTTTTGTACAATATTCTAAGATATATTGTAAATTTTGCATAATATTTTAAGATATATTGCAAATAAATGACAAAATAAATAAATATGTGTACATATAAATATGATGATGATGATGATGATGATGATAAGGAGGTCAATTTTTACATGCTTGCAAGGGTTGGATGAGTTCTTTCTTCACTGTGTTCTACCACTTGTTGAATTCCTTTTGCCATCTCTTTTGTGAGGCTCAGCATCCTGAGGTCAGTTCTTACCATTACTGCTTATGTCTTCCTTAACCTTTTTCTTCCACTTGGATCTCCAGGTATTTCTTTATCCATCTCTCATTATCCATTTGTTTAACATATATATATCAATGCTGATGTCTCTCTGATTTTTCGTTTCTTTTATACCAAAATATTGTCTTTGCTTCTCTATATCTCACCATTCATGCACATGAATATTTCAATCCAGCAGAACAGGTTTGTTTCAATAATTTACAGAACTGGTGCACATCATCTGCACTTTGTTCCCACATCTCACTACCATGTTGCATTGCAGTTCATGCACAAGCATCGTGCAATCTATTCAATACTTGAAAAGAGCATCTTGAACCTTTTCTACATCATCATCATCATCATCATCATTATCATCATCATCATTTAACGTCCATTTTCCATGCTAGCATGGGTTGGACAGTTCGACCAGGGTCTGGGAAGCCAGGAGGCTGCACCGGGCTCCAGTCTGATCTGGCAGTGTTTCTACAGCTGGATGCTCTTCCTAATGCCAACCACTCTGAGAGTGTAGTGGGTGCTTTTTACATGCCACCAGCACAGGGGCCAGAGGAGGCTAGCAATGGCCACGATCGGTTGGTGCGTTTTACGTGCCACCGGCATGGAAGCCAGTCAAGGCAGCGCTGGCATCGGCCACATTCAGATGGTGCTTTTTACATGCCACTGGCACTGGTATCACAACTACAATTTCCATATGATTTTCATTTTGATGTTGATGTTGATGTACTTGACTCAATAGGTCTCCTCAAGCACAGCAAGTCGCCCTACAATCCAAGGTACTTTTGAATGGGCTGGGGCTGGTTATGTGAAACTGGTGTAGGATACAGCCATGAACTCATTTTATTTGCTGGGTCTTTGCAGTCACAACATATCTCCAGAGGTCTTGCTCTTGCGTCATTGCCTCTGTGATGCCCAACGTTCGAAGGTCATGCTTGACCACGTGATCCCATGTCTTCCTGGGTCTACCTCTACTTCGGATTCCTTCAACTGTTTGGAAGTGGCACTTCTTCACACAGCTCTCCTCATCCATCCATAGTACATGACCATACCAGTGCAAACGTCTCTCTTGCACGCACATCCTATGCTTCTTATGTCCAACATTTCTCTCAGGGCTCTTACACGCTGTTGTGTGTGCACACTGACATTATACATCCAACGGATCATACTAACTTCATTTCTTTTGAGGTTACACATGTCCTCCACAGTAACGGCCCATGTTTCACTGCCGTGAAGCATACCAGTTTGCACACATGCATCGTACAATCTACCTTTCACTCTGAGCAAAAGGCCCTTTGTGGCCAGCAGGGGTTTTCTGTTATCTATGCTTTCAGAACCAAGGTAACAGAAGATATCATCTACTATGGAGCCTTTTAACTATTGGGAAAAACTAATTTTACTGCTCTATTTGTATGAGTTCATCCCTCCTAGAATTCAAGCTGTAATTACTGCCAAAGATGGTCCTACTCCATATTAAAATGAATTTGCTTGCAGTTTTAAGGTGGTTCCATTATTTTGTCCAACCCCTGTACATATATATATATATATATATATATATATATATATATATCAGATTGGAATCTGGTGCAGCCATCTGGCGCGCCAGTCCTCAATCAAACCGTCCAACCTATGGCAGCATGGAAAGCGGACGTTAAACGACGACGACGACGACGATGATGATATATATATATATATATATATATATATATATATAGGCGCAGGAGTGGCTGTGTGGTAAGTAGCTTGCTTACCAACCACATAATTCCGGGTTCAGTCCCACTGCGTGGCACCTTGGGTAAGTGTCTTCTACTATAGCCTCGGGCCGACCAAAGCCTTGTGAGTGGATTTGGTAGACGGAAACTCAAAGAAGCCTGTCGTATATATGTATGCATATGTGTGTATATGTTTGTCCCCCCCAGCATCACTTGACAACCGATGGTGGTGTGTTTAGGTCCCCGTAACTTAGCAGATCGGCAAAAGAGACCGATAGAATGAGTACTAGGCACCCAAAGAATAAGTCCTAGGGTCGATTTGCTCGACTAAAGGCAGTGCTCCAGCATGGCTGCAGTCAAATGACTGAAACATGTAAAAGAGTAAAAGAGTAAAAGATATATATATATATATATATATATATGGATATTGTGTGGTAAGTAGCTTGCTTACCAACCACATGGTTCTGGGTTCAGTCCCACTGTGCGACACCTTGGGCAAGTGTCTTCTATTATAGCCTCAGGCCGACCAAAGCCTTGTGAGTGGATTTGGTAGACGGAAACTGAAAGAAGTCCGTCATATATATATATATATATATATATATATATATATATATATATATATATATATATATATATATATATACCCTAACAGTTGAGGGAACCCGTGGAAGACCTGGGCTGAGGTGGTGAGGCAAGACCTTCGTACATTGGGCCTCACCGAGGCGATGACTACTGATCGAGACCTTTGGAAATGTGCTGTGCTTGAGAAGACCCGGTAAGCCAAGTAAGATCGTTGCTAGTGCCCCTGGACTGGCTCTTGTGCGGGTGGCACATGACATGCACCATTTTGAGCGTGGCCGTTGCCAGTACCGCCTGACTGGCTCCCGTAGGATTTTCGAGTGAGATCGTTGCCAGTGCCCCTGGACTGGCTTGTGCGGGTGGCACATAAAAGACACCATTTTGAGCGTGGCCGTTTTCGTGCGGGTGACACGTAAAAGCACCCACTACACTCTCTGAGTGGTTGGCGTTAGGAAGGGCATCCAGCTGTAGAAACTCTGCCAAATTAGATTGGAGCCTGGTGTTGCCATCCGGTTTCACCAGTCCTCAGTCAAATCGTCCAACCCATGCTAGCATGGAAAGCGGACGTTAAACGATGATGATGATGATATATATTATTTTGTTTAAAAGAGTTCCAACACTGTCTGTTTTTTATGTTTTATTTATATTCCTGCAGAACCAATGTGGGGTATAGAATATGGAATATACAATATATAATATAATATACAATATACAATATAAAATAAAATAAAATAAAAATGGATGGCACCATGAAATAAAGTATTGAATGTAGATGAAATATTGAGTGTTCAATATAAAGGATCAAATATATAAATATAAATATAAATATATAAAGGCGACTCGAGTTTCAGGGCTATTTCCCTTCGTCATGGCCGGTATGACAGACTTTAACAGAATGTGAGTCTGTTAAAGTCTGTCGTACCGGCCATGACGAAGGGAAATAGCCCTGAAACTTGAGTCGCCTTTATATATTTATATTTATATTTATATATTTGATCCTTTATATTGAACACTCAATATTTCATCTACATTCAATACTTTATTTCATGGTGCCATCCATTTTTATTTTATTTTATTTTATATTATATATTGTATATTATATTATATATTGTATATTCCATATTCTATACCCCACATTGGTTCTGCAGGAATATAAATAAAACATAAAAAACAGACGGTGTTGGAACTCTTTTAAACAAAATAATATATTCCTCTATACACAATCATACAAAAAAACCCACCTTTTTTGTATTTATTTTTACTCGCATATATATATATGTGTGTGTGTGTGTTTGTGTTTGTCCCCCCATCATCGCTTGAGGACGAATGCTGGTGTGTTTACGTCCCCGTAACTTAGCGGTTCAGCAAAAGAGACTGATAGAGTAAGTACTAGGCTTACAAAGAATAAGTCCTGGGTCAATTTACTCGACTAAAGGTGGTGCTCCAGCATGGCTGCAGTCAAATGACTGAAAGAAGTAAATGAGTATATATGGATATAAAACAGTTGCTCCCGCAAAACAAATTAGATAAAATTTGGGATTTTGCGGAGAGTTAAAATTGGTAACACAAACAGGACAGTGAAAACAAACAGGAAGGGCTGCTAAGCCCAAATGAGGTTTTGGTGGCAAACGTGTTAATCAAGCTAGGACAGGAGGCAAACATGAACATGTCTTCCTTGTTCCAGCTACAACGGAGAGGGAAAAAGAAAGATGACCGTTGGTCACATGGGAGCCACGAGAGCAAGGGAGGAAGAGTGAGGAAGAGAGAGTGACAGAGTGATAGGATAGAATAGTGGGAGAAGAGGAGGTAAAAGAATAAGAGACAGAAAAAGAGAGAAAAAGCAAGAGTATATAGCTGTGATCTTAAAGAAAAGGAATAAAGGAAAATAGAGGTATTCTTCACAATATTCTTTATTCTTATATTATTTGAACTACTTTCAATCACTAGAATATGTCTATGCTATCATTTTCAACAGTTTTAGTCTATGATATTGACACTAGTACTTTATTTGGAGCTTGTTTTATTGAGCTTGAGTTTAGGTAAGGCTTACCCTCAAATTCCCATATATACCAGGGTAGAAAAAGATATATCATCAAGTATCATAAGGCATTTTTGTATGATGCTCTACTGATTCTGCCATCCCTCTCTGATATGCACATACATTATATATATGTAGACACACACACACACACACACACACACACACACACACATTTGATGGGCTTCTGCACATTTTCTGTTTACTAAATTTCACTGACAAAGCTTTAGTCAACTTGAAGCTTTAGCACAAGACACTACCCTGAGATACTACACAGTGGGATAGAACCCTGAATTATAAGGTTCTGCATGCCTGAATCCATAGAGGGCTAGAAATTTATATGATTAAATGTTTCCACCTTTTAAAATAGGAAACTGTAAATCTTCTTTCATAATTTCTTTCTCCCTTAGACAATTATGACACATTGATTTTAATACTAAAGTGGATGCAATGAGAAGCTTAGTAGAAATACTTACCTGTGTTATGAACTGTGAAGTCAATATGTAATGCTGATTCTTCAAGACGAATAGTGTAGACCAATTTGAACCTAGAAAAAAAGTAATAGAAAGAGGATTGCTGTTGATCAAGTTTGAACTAGAGTATATTAATAATTATACATATAGTGGGAAGATGACTCCTGCTGGTATTTGAATCAAGAAATTTACCGTAGTTGATGGCATATAAGATGAACTCTTTCCCTCCTCCCCAAAAAGTCTCATAAAAATGAACTCAGGTACTACAAGCAAAATTGCTTTAAATATTATGTGCTTTAATGTATAGAAAACTTTTTCCTGAATATGTGCTACTGAAATTGGTGTGTGCTTCATATACTCATGTGTCTTTTATGTCATCGAATATGGTAACTGCTAAATCTATTTTGTAAAAAACACAAATAAAGACTAATTCCTCACTATCATCATCATCAGCATCAATGTTTTAATGTGCATTTTTCCGACTTGTCGTGGTTTGGATGGTATTTTTCATACAGTCTTATGCTACTCTGCATCTTTTCTCCACATCTTCCCTAGTCTTCATCATTTATTATCAGCTTCTGTCATCTTAAGCTTAATCCATCACCTGGTTTCATGCCATTACTTAACCATTGAATATATTTAGTGGAACCTGCTCTGTTGAAAGAATTGGACTAGATCACTGGTCTGGATCATGGCTGTTGCTTTTCATTGTCCATAAAAGAAGTAACTTCATGGTGAACTGATGCTAAAACCTAGATTTTTCTTTTTGCTCAAATGATTTCCTTTCCTTATGTCCCAAATGCTATAAGGAAAGACATGAATATCATAACACCTTTTGATCCTAACTTGAAATATGTGGCTTTTTGCCTAATCAGTATCAAAATTTTTGTAATGATAGATATGCCCACGGGTATATGGCATAGTGGTTAAGAGTGTGGGCTACTAACCCCAAGATTCTGAGTTTGATTCCAGGCAGTGACCTGAATAATAATAATAATGATGATGATGATGATGATGATGATGATGATGATGATGATGATGATGATGATGATGATGATAATAATAATAATAATAATAATAATAACAACATCGAAAAATACCTTAGGAATGAGAACCCAGGTTTGAAATTTCCCCATGACACCTGATGAAGGCTGGAGAGTATATCAGCCGAAACGTGTTAACAACAAACAAGATGAGGACAAATATCCATCAAATGTAAATAATGTACATAATTCCTCATCTCTTAAAATCTAGAACTGTATTATAGTTTTATTCAACAAAATGGAATAGCAGCTGCAATGATATTAATTTTAATTTATTGCCATGATAATTGTTAAGTACCATATTTACTCATGTGTAATATACCTCACTTTTAATAATGAACAAAAAACTTTTCTTTGTTTTGTAATATGACATATGGGGAAAAAGTATTGAGTCAGGTATATCATAATTGCTGCAGAAGCTAAATTGATAAAAGCTCACATGTCTTAAATGAAACAAAAAGTAAATTCAAAAATGACCTTTGAACTTTACTGATGTAAGTCATAAACATGCAACTGCTGTAAAGTCATATCTGTGCAAATGACCTGATTATGCTTTCAAGAAAATCAATTTGATTTTGATAATGATAGTGTAACAAAATAAGTATGTACTCAATATTACTGTTCACTTTATACAGTAATTCACACATAGTTGTGTTGTCACAGGAAAACAAAATATCATTGGAATACAGTTTGTTTTCTTTAAACTACTCACTTTATAATATACTTTTAAAACTGGAATGCAGATTTCCATGTTTTCAATATCAGACATTCAGGATCTCACAAAAATTTGTTTTTATGTATTTTTTCTCTTTTACAAAACAAAAAATTTTTTTTTCAGAATCAAAATCTTAATTGGAACAGTTTTTAATTCTTTCAGAGAGTTAAAAAGAACAACAACAAAGCTTTAAATCCCTATCTCCAGTGTTTGCATGTAGTTTTGTGGGACATAAATTGTGTTGACACTATAGGCAGATAGCATTTATTTATAGTATGGATTTTGGACAAAAACCAAGAACTGTTTCATTTTAATCACAGAGGAAGGAACATAACACTATTATGGTGGTATTAACTTTTTGATACACATCAGTTAGCTTGAATAAAACATATAACTTATTTCCATTAGTACTATACACTTGGGACAGGAGAAAAATGAATAATATTTAATTCTCATGCACCTTAATGTGCACCTTAATTCTTATATTTATAAATCTGATAAAAAGTGTGTATTGTATATGAATAAATATGGTAGCTTCATTCCAAATACAAACTAAAACAGTTCAGACATAATTGATAGCGATATTTCCAAAGAAAGAGGAAGATATATATATATATATATATATATATATATATATGCATGTGTGTGTGTGTGTGTGCGTATATATATATATATATATATATATATATATATATATATATATAGAGAGAGAGAGAGAGAGAGAGATGACTTACATTATATTCCACATTGCCCTTGATAAATCATTATCTTCCAAACTAAGAGCAGCAAATACATTTCCATTTTTATCCTAAATGATAGAATAAAACAGGAAAATTTTCACTCAGAATTTTACTGATGTAACGATCTAAAAATATTAAGTAAAATCCATCTTTAAATATTTATCTTCAATTTTCATTTTCAGGTTAATAAATGTGTCACCCTTAGCTCAATGTTTGACATTTATTGATTTGGATAGCATTAAGGAAAGGGAACTTCCAGCTGTAAGAATTATGTGCTTCAAGCATTCATATTTTATGCTGTGATGGTAAAATTAATGAAATCAAAAAAACAAACTAAAAAAAAAGTTTCCAATGAATTCAATTTGTGACCTGGTTTTGATAAATAGTCATAGCTATTTCACTTAAATCATGTCACAAAACACCCCACAGGAAAACACAAATATCACAATTGTTAGTCATCCTAAAAGGCATTGTGATAGAAATTTTGAGAAATATGCTTAGAAAACTTTGCACCTACACTAAATGAATTTACAGATATTTCTTTTCTTGCAATAATATATAAGAATTTTGATGACATTAAAAATTAATGCAACAGTAAATGTTTTCTGAATTAGAAACCAGCTGAAATTTGTCAAATGAATATAGTTAGTAACAACTCTTAATGTTCTGAAACAAACCATAAAGCAATTGCAATACATTATAAAATCATTCACGTTGTCACCTGCATATGGAAAACACATATATAAGATGTACCTTTGGATGTTATAGTCTACTGAAATGAATTGATAAGCCCACATATAACATCCAAAGATACATTTTTTTTTACCTCTGATGAAATTATACTCATGTCATATAAATGTAAATTTAATGTACAAATTTGTAATTAAATTACTGAGTTTTAATTGAAACAGCTGTAAGAAGCAAAGATGACCTATTTGTTGTTAATAATAAACAATTATTAACTTTCTAATCTCCATTTTCTTTTCTTCTTTTAAATGGATATAAACTATATGCTTTATATAGAGACTTATTACTCGAAGCCTTTGACGAAATAGAGGGGGATGTAGCTTCACACAATGTAGAGGACAACTGAACGTTTCTACGGGACAACCTGCTGAGGGCCACCGACCAGATCTGTGGCTGGTGCAAGGTCCCCTCTCGACCGAAAATAACGTGGTGGTGGAACAATGTTGTTGACAGGCCCATTAGAAAAAAGAAACAGGCTTGGAAAGACTGGAAAAACGGTGGTAGCAGGGAACTGTATCAGACTGCCAGAAGGGAAGCTAGGCGACAGGTTTATTTAGCCAGAGGGGAAGCAGAGAAGAAAAAGTTTGCCAATGTTCAGCGCTGTGAGGACCAAAGACTCGAGGTATTTCGTGTGGCAAGACAGTGTGTGAGAGAGAACCATGATGTCATGGGAGAGAAATGTGTCCGCATGGATGATGGTACGCTTGCACTAAACGAGGCTGTGAAGAAAGAGGTTTGGAGACGCCACTACGAAAGATTGCTCAATAAAGCGAATGAATGGGAGAAAGAGAGTCTGCCGAATGTCGACCAAACAGAGGGACCAGCTATCCGAGTTGACAGTACCATGGTAGATAAAGCAATTAAGAGTATGAAGACAGGGAAGGCCCCCGGCCCATCAGGAATGACTGCAGAGATGCTCAAAATATCTGGCAGTGTCAGCTATAGCCTAGTCACCCGTATTGTTAACCAGGTGATACACGAAGGAGTCATACCCAATGACTGGTGTAGCAGCACCATAGTCAACTGCTACAAAGGTAAAGGTGATGCTTTAGATACAAATAATTACAGAGGTATCAAGCTTTTAGATCAGGTAATGAAAGTCACGGAGAGGGTCATAGCTCAACTACTTAGGGAGTGAGTTAGTTTAGATGAGACGCAGTTTGGGTTCGTGCCAGGGAAAAGCACCACTGATGCTATATTTCTGGTAAGACAGCTGCAGGAAAAATACCTAGCCAAGGATAAACCTCTGTACCTGGCTTTCGTTGACATGGAGAAAACCTTCGATAGGGTCCCCCGATCTCTCATCTGGTGGTCAATGAGGAAACTAGGAATAGAAGAATGGTTAGTGAGAGCTGTGCGAGCCATGTACAGAGACGCCGTCAGTAAGGTGAGGGTTGGCAATGAGTACAGTGAAGAATTCCAGGTGGAGGTAGGGGTCCATGAAGGTTCTGTCCTCAGCCCCCTCCTATTTATCATAGTCCTCCAGGCTATAACAGAGGAATTCAAGACAGGATGATCCTGGGAGCTCCTCTATGCTGATGACCTTGCACTAATTGCTGAGTCACTATCAGAACTAGAGGAGAAGTTTCAGGTGTGGAAGCAAGGACTAGAATCGAAGGGCCTTAGAGTCAACCTAGCTAAAACCAAAGTCCTAATAAGAAGGCAGACAAAACACAAACCCCTTCGGGTAGATGACCCTGCTCGAACTGTAGAAAAGGCTTGGGTAGAAACTCTATAAGATGCACCCAGTGCAAGCTATGGACACATAAGAGGTGCAGTAATATCAAAGGAAGGTTAACTAGGAAGTTAGTTTTCGTTTGTAGCAGATGTTCAGGAGCTGTAAACACTATGAATGTGCAGAAAACAACTTCTATCACATTCCAGGAAGAAAAACTAGAAGTGGTTGATAGCTTCCACTATCTTGGTGACCAAATTAGTAGTGGGGGTGGGTGCGCTGAAAGCATAGCTGCTAGAATAAGAATAGCCTGGGCAAAGTTCAGAGAGCTCTTACCTCTGCTGGTGACAAAGGGTCTCTCTCTCAGAGTAAAAGGCAGACTGTATGACGCATGTGTACGTACAGCCATGCTTCATGGCAGTGAAACATGGGCCGTGACTGCTGAGGACATGCATAGGCTCACAAGGAATGAAGCCAGTATGCTCCGATGGATGTGTAATGTCAGTGTGCATACTCGACAGAGTGTAAGTACCTTGAGAGAAAAGTTAGACTTAAGAAGCATCAGTTGTGGTGTGCAAGAAAGACGATTGCGCTGGTCTGGTAATGTAGCGAGAATGGATGAGGATAGCTGTGTGAAAAAGTGTCACACCCTAGCAGTGGAGGGAACCTGTGGAAGAGGTAGACCCAGGAAGACCTGGGCTGAGGTGGTGAGGCACGACCTCCGAATATTGGGCCTCACCGAGGCGATGACATCTGACCGAGACCTTTGGACATATGCTGTGCGTGAGAAGACCCGGCAAGCCAAGTGAGACCTAAATCGAAGGCCTCAGGCAGCCCACTTATACGTACCTTCCTTCATTGGACACTAAACTCCGCTTATGAAGACCTGTTGAGGCAAGTGAAATTGGAATCGAATTAAATTCGACGACTGGCACCCATGCCAACGTCGTCTCCTTCATTGGAAACGAATCTCAGCTTGCGAAGACCTATTGGGGCAAGTGAAAGCGAAACCGTCAATGGCACCTGTGCCCAGCATCGCCTTCCTGGCACTTGTGCCGGATGGCATGTGTAAAGACATTCGAGCGAGATCGTTGCCAGTGCCGCCAAACTGGTTCCTGTGCAGGTGGCATGTAAAATACACCATTTTGAGTGTGGTCGTTGCCAGTACCACTTGACTGGCCTTCATGCCGGTGGCACGTAAAAGCACCTACTACACTCTCGGAGTGATTGGCGTTAGGAAGGGCATCCAGCTGTAGAAACTCAGCCAAATCAGATTGGAGCCTGGTGTAGCCATCTGGTTTCACCAGTCCTCAGTCAAATCGTCCAACCCATGCCAGCATGGAAAGTGGACGTTAAACGACGACGATGATGATGATGATACCTATTATTTTAAGAGAATTTCATTTCCCCCAAAATACTAGGTATTGAATCAGTATTTCCTTGGATGCAACCATTCCGTCATGAGGTTAACATACCCTCTAATTAAATTGTGTGTGTGTGTATATATATATATATATATATCGTTTAACGTCCGCTTTCCATGCTAGCATACTGCTACTACTACCAAGGCTACAGTTTGATAATTTCCTCTTCATACAGATTAGCAAGTAATAAGCAAGCAAACAGAAAATACTTTTACAAAGACATTAAATGCCCAACATAGACGAGTTTTAAAGAGAAAATAAATGCAGCAGCTTATCTAATTAGGTAACCTAATCTGGTATAATCTACAAAGGTTGAATGTTATCAAATGAGGAAACTGTACTTGAACTTTCTAAAATGAAGAAGAAAGCTATCTCACTGATCATATTTATGGCACTGCTGGATATGGTAATAGTGAGAGTCTAGCTCGGTTAAGAAAGAGGAAAGGATAGAAGGCTAATTAGTGAGCAGTTACCTCTATTCATAAAAAAGTATTTCTATCTCTAAGGAAAAAGGAAGACAAAATGAAGCATGTGTTAAGAAACTGATGATGCTATTTAGTAATACTGAATGTGGAAGATCTGAAGAGAGTGTAGAGAAATGAGATAGATATTCTTTTCTACTCTAGGCATAAAGCCCAAAATTTTTGGGGAAGGGGCCAGTCGATTAGATTGGCCTCAGTAAGCAACTGGTACTTAATTTATCAACCCTGAAAGGATGAAAGGCAAAGTCGACCTTGGTGGAATTTCAACTCAGAACATAAAGACATACAAAATACCGCTAAGCATTTCACCTGGCATGCTAATGTTTCTGTGAGCTCGCCACCTTAACCCTTTAGCATTCAGATTACTCTGTCAAATGTAAAGCCTGCTTAATTACATTGTTTTAAGTTAATTGTACAGCATCTTGTAACTCTGAGATTTTGATGATGTCCCTGTTTATTTTTAGAATGACTTTGTAGGGTAGGTGTGAGAGGTCAGAGCTGGCTGGTTTGAGCATAAAACTGGAAGACAATTTTGGCCTGATATGGCCGGTTTAAACACTAAAGGGTTAAATGAGATAAATATTATCCATTGGATTAGTAACATTAACATACACAGTGGTCAGAAGTACAAGCAGACTGAGGGAGCATTTGAGCATTAACAATGTTAGCTGATATATGTAGTTGAACATGAAAAGTGAATAGATGAATAGATGAAGAATGCTAGATAAAAGAAAAAAAAAGAAAAAGTGTGGTGTTATGACAGTGAGAGGTGATTATCACAGAGGAAGACTGAGAAATACATAACAAGAATCATCAGATTCAGATGATAATGCAGGACTGAAATGCATTAGAATCATTCAAGTAATGTTAGCACGGAAAACCATTACAATAGCACTGCTGCTGCTGATCTCAAAAGTAACTCAGACAAAGAATTACTGAAGTAACTCCAAATGGGGGGTGGGGGTGGGGGGCTAGAATCAAAAAGCTAACTAAAACTTTTATCTTTGCTAGAGTAAACCCAGCGAAGATAAACTGTCATCTGGAAAGTGGCCATGCTTGATGTACAGAAAAGAAAGTAGGAATGATATCATAGTGTACCCAATGTAAATTATGGGTCAACAGGAAATGCAGAGGGATCACATATAAGTTGGCAGAGAGGAACTTCATATGTTGTTGGTGTGCAGGAGTATTTAGAAGTAAGAAAACTCATAAAATAAATTGCTTCATTATCAGAGGTGTCCCCAGAAGTTGTTAACAGCTTTCGTTACCAAAGTGATCAAATTAGTAAAGGAAGGAGTGTATTTCAAATGCATTGTAGCCAGAGTTAGAATGGACAGAAAATGCTCAGGGAGCTGTTATCTCTGTTGGAAACAAAGGGATTCTTTCCAAGCAAAAGGTAATATGTATGATGCATGCATATAAAGTGTGATGCTGCATGATAGTGAAACAGGCATTGGATGTAGAAGATATATGAAAGTTGGATAGAAGAGAGGCATGCATGCTTTGCCGGGTGTGTAATGTTAGGGTGCAAGAATGACAGAGCACAAATGAGCTGAGATAAAATCTGGGAATATAAAGAATCATATGTGGTATGCCACAGAGAAAAGTGAGCTTCTATGGACATATGATATATTGATAGGAGGAAAATTGGGCAAAAAAAATGCACATGATATAAGAAGGAAACTGGAAAAGAAAAGAACTAAGGAAGACATAGGAAAAAGTATTGAAGGCTGATTTCAAGAAACTGAAACTCATTAAAGAAATGACAAATTATTACAATAAGTGGTAAGGTGCTGGAGACACAAATAAAGTGATAATGATGATGATATCTAATTTTGCATTCTAATTATATACTTGTTTAATTCAAAAATACTAAAATTACATATTTAATATAAAAATATTACAATTAGTTATAATTTTGGAATCCTAAAATAAATACCAAGGGGGTGAGTATATTAATATTAAAATGGGGGACGATGAGACTGTGTGATGTTTATGCTTTTCTCAAGATCATTAGATACTTAGAGTAACTGAAATGGCTACCCTGACCTTTGGCTTGTGGTACTTGTCAAAATAAGATGAAAATAAATCATATCTTGGCTCTTAGGAGAATTTAGCAGATAATGGATGAATCTTCTCTTAAGCTTTTGACGAAATAGAAACATATTACTCAAAGCTTTTGACGATATAGAAAGGGATATAGCATCACATGATGTGGAAGACAACTGGATGTTTCTATGGGACAACCTGTTGAGGGCTACTGACCAGATGTGTGGATAGTGCAAAGTCCCCACTCGAACCAAGGTAACATGGTGGTGGAACAATGTAGTTGACAGGGCCATTAGGGAAATGAAACAGGCATGGAAGGACTGGAAGAACAGTGGTAGCAGGGAATTGTATCAGACTGCCAGAAGGGAAACTAGGAGACAGGATTATATAGCCAGAGGGGAAGCAGATAAGAAAAAGTTGCCAATGTTCTGCATTGTGAGGACCAAAGACTTGAGGGTTTTATGTGTTGCAAGACAGTGTGTAAGAGAGAATCGTGATATCATAGGAGAGAAATGTGTCTGCATGAATGATGGCTCACTTGCATTTAATGAGGCTGCAAGGAGAGAAACTTGGAGATGTCACTATCAAAGGTTGCTAAATGAAGAGAATGAACAGGAGAAAGATAGTCTGCTGAATGTCGACCCAACCAGCTATCTGAATTGACAGTACCTTGGTAGATAAAGCAATTAAGAGTATGAAGACAGGGAAAGCCCTGGCCCATCAGGAATCACCGCAGAGATGCTTAAAATATCTGGTGGTGTCTGGTGGTCTAGTCACCCATATAGTCAATCAGGTGATACACAAAAGAGTCATACCCAATGACTGGTGTAGCAACTGCTACAAAGGTAAAGGTGATGCTTTAGATACAAATAATTACAGAGGTATCAAGTTATTGAATCAGATAATGAAAGTCACAGAGAGGGTCATAGCCCAACTAATTAGGGAGAGAGTCAGTCTATATGAGATGCAGTTTGGGTTTGTGCCAGGGAAAAGCACCACTGATGCTATATTTCTGGTAAGACAGCTGCAGGAGAAATACCTAGTCAAAGATAAACCTCTGTACCTGGCTTTTGTTGACATGGAGAAAACTTTCGACAGGGTCCCCCAATCCATTATCTGGTGGTCAATGAGGAAACTAGGGATAGATGAATGGTTAGTGAGAGCTGTACAAGCCATGTACAGGGATGCTGTCAGTAAGGTGAGGGTTGACAATGAGTACAGTGAAGAATTCTAGGTAGGGGTAGGGGTCCACCAAGGATCAGTCCTCAGACCCTCTTATTCATCATAGTCCTCCAGGCAATAACAGAGGAATTCAAAACAGGATGCCCCTGGGAGCTTCTCTATGCTGATGACCTTGCTCTAATAGCTGAGTCACTATCAGAACTAGACAAGAAGTTTTAAGTGTGGAAGAAAGGTCTAGAATCGAATGGCCTTAGAGTCAATATAACAAAAATCAAAATCTTAATAAGTAGAAAGGTAGACAAATCACAAATCCCTTCAGGTAGATGGCCCTGCTCGATCTGTAGAAAACGCATAGGTAGAAGCTCCATAAGATGTACCCAATGTAAGCTATGGACACATAAGAGGTACAGCAATATCAAAGGAAGGCTAACTGGGAAGATAATTTTTGTGTGTGGCAGATGCTCAGGAGCAATAAACACTGAAAATGTGCAGAAAACAGTTTCCGTCACATTCCAGGGGAAAAAACTAGAAGTGGTTGATAGCTTCCGTTACCTAGGTGACCAAGTGAGTATCAGGGGTGGATGCTCTGAAAGTGTAGCTACTAGAATAAGAATAGCCTGGGCACAGTTCAGAGAGCTCCTACCTCTGCTGGTGACAAAGGGCCTCTTGCTCAGAGTAAAAGGTAGACTGTATGACACATGTGTGTAAACAGCCATACTACATGGCAGTGAAACATGGGCTGTGACTGCTGAAGACATGTGTAAGCTTGCAAGGAATGAAGCCAGTATGCTCCGATGGATGTGTAATGTCAGTGTGCATACATGACAGAGGGTAAGTGCCCTGAGAGAAAAGTTGGACATAAAACACATCAGTCGTGGTGTGCAAGAGAGACGACTGTGCTGGTGTGGTCATGTGTTGCATATGAATGAGGACAGATGTGTGAAAAAGTGTTACACCCTAGCAGTTGAGGGAACCTGTGGAAGAGGTAGACCCAGGAAGATCTAGGATGAGGTGGTGAAGCATGACCTTCAAACATTTGGCCTCACTGAGGCGATGACAAGTGATCGAGACCATTGGAGATATGTTGTGCTTGAGAAGACCTGGCAAGCCAAGTGAGACCATGACTGTGGCCTATGTCAGTGCAGCATAACTAGCCCATTTAAGAGTACCCTTCAATCATTGGGTAATAAACTGCGTTTTCAAAGGCCTGTTGAGTCAAGTGAAATCGTGGTCAATGACAGTACTACTTGATTGGCACCCATGCCAGTGGAACGCTAAAAGCACCATTTGAACATGATCATTGCCAGTGCTGCCTGACTGGCTCCCATGCTGGAAGCACATAAAAGGCACCATTTCAGTGTGGTCGATGCCAGTACTGCCTGACTGGTCCTCGTGCTGGTGGCATGTAAAAAGCACCCACTACACTCTTGGAGTGGTTGGCGTTAGGAAAGGCATCCAGCTGTAGAAACTTTGCCAGATCGGATTGGAGCCTGGTGCAGACTTCTGGCTTGCCAGCTCTCAGTCAAACTGTGCAACCCATTCTAGCATGGAAAGTGGATGCTAAAGGATGACGGTGATGATGATGGATGTACTGATACCTATTTTCTAAGCAGCTAAATTGAAGCAGAGTTAAGAACATAGTGATTTGTGACATAGAACAAGGCCAAAAAATTTGGCAGACAGTATAGGAGATTAGATGAACCTCTGCAGTCTTGAATAAATTATGTCTGAGAAAAAATATAAAAAGAAAGATGGAATGGTTATAACTGGAACACCTTTGACCATAGGTCTGCCAAATCAGAGCTGTTCTAGAGCTAAACAAAAACAGTACCTACTTATTTATTAATGGCATCATGCAGAACTTTCTCTAGATATGCAGGATGAAGTAATAAAGTAATAACTTTCTATAATCAATTCAGGAATAAGTCAGTAGACATTAATTAAAGTGGCACTGTTATTGATATTTCTGCCCAAACCATCAATATTAAACCAGTATACTATCACTTTTTGTTACACAACAGTGACAGTGATGGTGACAGCAAACAGTTAAGTTCAAATATTTGAAATAGATGCTTGAAAATAGTTCACTTACCTTTTTAGGTGGCATTTCAACTTTCCACCGTAAAACGCGAGCAAAACCATGCTGTGGTCCATACTTCCAAGGTCCAAATTTAGCTGAAGATATCAAAATGATATCAAAATAATATGTGTAAATGAAATACATAAATGAAAAAAAATTCCATTATATAAAAATGATCATCCTTGGTTCCGGGTTCAGTCCCACTGCGTGGCACCTTGGGCAAGTGTCTTCTACTATAGCCTTGCGCCGACCAAAGCTTTGTGAGTGGATTTGGTAGACGGAAACTGAAAGAAGCCCGTCGTATATATGTATATATATATATGTATATGTGTGTATATGTTTGTGTGTCTGTGTTTGTCCCCCCCAACATCGCTTGACAACCGATGCTGGTGTGTTTACGTCCCCGTAACTTAGCGGTTCGGCAAAAGAGACCGATAGAATAAGTACTAGGCTTACAAAGAATAAGTCCTGGGGTCGATTTGCTCAACTAAAGGCGGTGCTCCAGCATGGCCAGTCAAATGACTGAAACAAGTAAAAGAGTAAAAGAGAGTAAAGAGTATCCTATTTGGACATGTGACCTAAGGTTTATCAGCCACATGAAATAAAAACAAGATATATTCTTGTTTTTAAATGATGTATGAGAAAAACAATGGGCTTAGACAAAGTGCCAGTCATATATTTGGTTTCTTAAGATTAAAGAGAAAGAAATCTATGGGTTTCCTTCTTCCCTGACCTAAAAATGACAAAAACACAATCCCTAGAACTCTTAGAAAATTGGTCTTCAAAACTACTTCTAATCTGAAAAGAGATATTATTCTTAGAACATTTTTTGAAAAAAAAAGTCTCACAATGAATGACAAAAACATGAAAATAATAACTGTTACAGGGAAATATGAACTTAATAGAAGCTTATATTGTTTTGAAAGAACATCAATCAGGAACAAGTTAGCAGTCATTTGAGTAAACAATGACCTACATAGAGAAAAAAAGAAAAGAAAAGAAAGTGAGGTAGAACTAAAAACAATTATCAGAAGTAGACAGAATATGTCAGTAAAGTGAGTGGTTTTTTAGGTATAACTCAACAAGGAAAATAATAATAGGGATGAAACTAATATAAAAGATATCCGAAACCAGATTTAGCATTAAGAAAAGAATAGTAGTGGCACGTGTTCTTAAAAGAATGTTCATTCATATTTAATAACCAATACAATTATATAGCATAGCAAAATGAGTTGAAAAATGTGATTAACATTCTGAATGCTAAAAAAAAAAACCCCAGAAAATCTTTGATTTCTAATAACAAAAGGATAATGTTTCGTTCTGTTTATACTACTTTTTACATTCATTAGTATTAAAAAGTTAATGAAGTTAATGTGAATGAGTCATACATACTGGGAAGAACAGTACTATGAGTTATGACAGAAAGATACCCACAGGATGTGAAGCAAAGACTAGCATTTTTGCACTATACAAGTATTTTGTGCATGAGTGTGTGAGTGTGTGATTGTTGTTTCTAATAAACAAGAGAAAAGAACTCAATACAGAGTGCAAAGTACGGCAATATTTGGTTCAGCTATATACTGATTCTTAATTTTGTGTTCATTGGCTCATTCAGAGAGCAGCTTGAGGTCATTGTGCTGTCTAAACCACCACTACAACTGCCACTTCTGACATTGTCATCATCATCATCATCATCATTATCAAATAACAATCACATATATATCAAGCAGTTCCAAAGGATGCTAATAGGCAACAACTACCCATTATCCTTTGCCAGAGACCAGATTCATAATATAACTCCACAGTATGTTAACAATTCCAACAACAACACTTACTTTTTAAAACTGTTGCAATCTGATAAACAATCTCTATGAGGGGATTGAAAATATAGCTGATCCACATTGAACTTTCACTGAGAAAATGTCTGGCAACAATGTTTGCACATTAGCCAACTGCTTCATCAATGATTTGAACATAAGTTTATGGGCCTATGTATTGCTTCATACAATTACTAACAAATATGATAAGATTTTTACATTGATAGTATAATTCTGAAACTGCACATTTGCATTATGCTAAAGTTTCCTCTGACATGAAATATCTGTAGAGATGGCATAATAAGAAAATCATAGTCACAATGAAAGACATAAAATGACATATCAGAAATATAAGGATCAAAGAAACTGTTCTGACTAAAAACCTAAATCCATTCATTCACAACAGACATAAACTGAGCCAAACTGATTGGTTGATTTGACATTATCAGTCTGTGCATGCTGCATATCTTCTGCCTCAATGTTAGCATCTGAAAAATAATTGCTTAGTTATTTTGATCTGTGCAAATGGAGTCTTTAAGCTTGAAATATTGAAAAACTGTACAAATGTAATTAGATTTTTATGTTTGATTGTTAAGGAGAGATGTTTTGGAGAAAGTTTAACTGATTTAATTTGGTGTTTTCTTTATTATTTAGATTTATTCTTGTTTGTAGTACTTTATAAATAAAGTTAGAATTTATTCATATATAAAGAACTTTGTTTACAAAGTTTTACATATATGAATAAATTCTAAATAATAGGTGTAGAAGTGGCTGTGTGGTAATTAGCTTGCTTACCAACCACATGGTTCCAGGTTCAGTCCCACTGCGTGGCACTTTGGGCAAGTGTCTTATACTATAGCCTCGGGCCGACCAAAGCCTTGTGAGTGGATTTGGTAGACGGAAACTGAAAGAAGCCTGTCGTATATATGTATATGTATATATATATATATATATATATATGTGTGTGTTTGTGTGTCTGTATTTATCCCCCCAACATCGCTTGACAACCGATGCTGGTGTGTTTACGTCCCCGTAACTTAGCAGTTCGGCAAAAGAGACCGATAGAATAAGTACTAGGCTTACAAAGAATAATGTAATCTTCTCTTCAGGGAAATGAAGAAATGAAACTTGTCAATAAGACATTTTAACAGAATATTATGGATATGTATAGTGATTAACTGAACACTATTAAGTTTGTTTTAAAAAAATGTTAGAGGATATAACGTCAATGGTAGCCTATAGAAAGAGAAGGGGTAAAGGAAAGGAAAAAAACCCCAAATAAATGAGAAGTATATAATGATATGTAAATTAAATAAAACCCTAAAGTCTTGGAAAAAGACTCTAGTGAATGTGAAATGTAAGAAGAAAATTAATGTTTAAATTATATATAATGATAGATATCACTTATATGAACTAAAGGTGTTTCTGCCAATGTTTACGTTGGTATGCATGCTCTATAACTGTGTTTACAAGGGAATTTTTAGAAAAAAAAAAAAAAAAAGTTCAGAATTACAGAGAAGACAGAATTCCTTGCCTTTATCATAAGGTATCGAAATTGAGAGAATCAACCAATCTAAATTAAATTGTTCATTGTGGTCTTTTAGATACCAAATTAATTTACTAAGCCCTGTACTGTTATGTTTATTCCTATCCCTAAATGCAGAGTAATGATTAGAAATTCTTTTAGATAACTGAGAAGATGAGCTGCCTATATAAAAAAAATACTTCATTACCAGAAGTAATTTTACACTGGTATATAGAAGTTTGAATTTTAGAGTTACTTGACATAAACTTGATTTTGTTGTAATCGACTTCAGATACAATAACCTTGTTAATATTTCTAGGGGGATGGATGGTATTAGCTAAATTAATGTTAGTATTAGTAAATGCATCCCTATTTAACAGGCTAACATTATGAGAGGAGATAATTTGTAAGAGATTTTTTGTGTTGGAAAAACCAATCGTAACCGTTTGTGAGTTGATAATACATACATATATATATATATATATGTATGTATATATATATATGTATATATATATATATATATATATATATATATATATATATATATATATATATATATATATATATATATAGTATACATATATATATATATATATATATATATATATACATATATATATATATACATATATATATATATACATATATATATTTCGTATGTGTATTTCGTGTGCAAGATTCTTGATGTGGATACGTGTGTTGAAAGAAATACAATTAAACCTTGGGAGAGGCATTATGCCGGTAATAAACACACGCACTGGTTCAGTCCTTTATTAATTTAATTTATATAGTTTTTTGTTAAATTATTTCATTGCACTCTTGCAATCTCTTCAGTAACTTGTCTCTCAACTTCCATTTATTTTGAATATATGATCTGGCGTTGTTTTGGCGTTGTTTCGAAACTGTTTGGTATGAGCATGTGAGTGTGTGCAAGTTCGTATGTGTGCACGCTCATATGTGTGCACGCACTTATGTGTTCGTGCTTATATGTAAGTATGTGCGTCCATATGTGTGTTTGTAACAATTTCGTTTATATCAGATCAGATAGAGACTTTTTAATTAATTTATTTACGTTCATATTCCGCATCATATGTGTGAACAACACATGCAACCATGGGCAATTGTAAGGCCCTCATCTACGTGTATTTGGTGTTTAAAATTGGTTGCGTTTCAGTTATGAGGACCGACTCCTGTATTTGTCGCAACGATGCGTCACCGGGGTGTCTAGACAGGATTTCTATGTTAATTCTGTTCAGTACACGACCATGTTGTTCTTTGGCATGCTGGTAGAGCACCGAGGTTTGTTTTTGATTATTATAGTCCCTCCAATGTTCGTTTACACGCTCAGCCAAACTTCTT
Organism: Octopus bimaculoides; assembly: GCF_046866305.1. Taxonomy (NCBI): domain Eukaryota; kingdom Metazoa; phylum Mollusca; class Cephalopoda; order Octopoda; family Octopodidae; genus Octopus; species Octopus bimaculoides. Next base: position 81,907,583 of record NC_142930.1, on the reverse strand, counting down.
GCCGTCTCACCTATGTATGTGGTGTTTCTGTTTTTACACTCACCATCCATACAGCTTATTTTGTAGACTACATTTCTGGCTTTGCAGTTGGCACCAGGACTATTTTTGCACACAATGCAACTCTCCTCAACACACCTTGTTCTTCTGAAGGGATATGTTTTACATATTATTGATCTAATTGATCTCCCTGGTTTTTCTATAACATTTATCCTCAACTTGGTACTTTTGAGGATTTTTCGAAATCTGCAGGCCAGTTCTCCGTGTGGCGTGGCGTCCACAAACATTACTCCCTGGAACTTGTCTACCAGCATGCCAAAGAACAACATGGTGGTGTACTGAACAGAATTAACATAGAAATCCTGTCTAGACACCCCGGTGACGCATCGTTGCGACAAATACAGGAGTCGGTCCTCATAACTGAAACGCAACCAATTTTAAACACCAAATACACGTAGATGAGGGCCTTACAATTGCCCATGGTTGCATGTGTTGTTCACACATATGCGGAATATGAACGTAAATAAATTAATTAAAAAGTCTCTATCTGATCTGATATAAACGAAATTGTTACAAACACACATATGGACGCACATACTTACATATAAGCACGAACACATAAGTGCGTGCACACATATGAGCGTGCACACATACGAACTTGCACACACTCACATGCTCATACCAAACAGTTTCGAAACAACGCCAAAACAACGCCAGATCATATATTCAAAATAAATGGAAGTGGAGAGACAAGTTACTGAAGAGATTGCAAGAGTGCAATGAAATAATTTAACAAAAAACTATATAAATTAAATTAATAAAGGACTGAACCAGTGCGTGTGTTTATTACCGGCATAATGCCTCTCCCAAGGTTTAATTGTACATATATATATATATACATATACACATATATATATATACATATATATATATATACATATAAACATATACATATATACATATACATATATACATATACATATATACATATACATATACATATATATATATACATA
>NC_142930.1:81761260-81903760 GCF_046866305.1 Octopus bimaculoides | reverse complement strand
GACTGTGTGGTAAGAAGCTTGCTTCCCAACCACATGGTTCCAGGTTCAGTCCCACTGCATGGCACCTTGGGACTATAGCCTTGGGCCAACTGAAGCTTTGCAAGTGCATTTGATAGTTGGAAACTGAAAGAAACCCATTGTAAATATATATATATATATGTATATATATATAAAGAGAGAGAGAGAGAGGTAGATATTTAAATATATATTTATATATTTTCGTGTGTATGTCTGTGTTTGTACCTCACCACCACATGACAACTGGTGCTGGTGTGTTTATGTCCCCAAAACTTAGCAGTTTGGCAGGAGTGGCTGATAGAATAAGTACCAAACTTAAAACAAATAAGTACTGGGGTCAATTCATTCAACTAAATATTCTTCAAGGCAGTGCCCCAGCATGGTTGCAGTCTAATGACTGAAACGAATAAAAGATAGAAGATATATAATATAATATATTATAATATAATATAATATAATATAACACAATATAATATAACACAATACATATGTACCTATGTGTGCATGTGTGTATGTGTACATATGCATCCATGCATGCATATCTATCTATCTGTCTATCTATCTATTGATCGATCAATTGATAAAGGAAGTCCAAGTGAGACCCATTGAAATTTGAACTTATAATCACTGAATCTTGGATTCTATAATAGTTTATTTTTTTCTGTAGTTCTTCATTTTATTTCCTGATAAACTACTGAGTTGTCACTATGTCTAAAGAAATACTGTTGTACTGTCCTGGAATAACATTTTATTCATTATTATTTTGTTTTGCAATAATTTAAATATCATGCAATGTTATGTAAATGTAATCAAACATTTCTTTTAAAATTACAGGCTTTTAACCTTTCTTTGTGAGTGGTATACATTTTAGTCTAGATTTGATAGGAAGTACAAAGTTCTACAACATTAGAATTCATTAATTATATACCAGATACCTTTAATTAAATACTATTACCAGCGTTATTGAAGCTTCTACAACTAGCTAACCAATTAACTTACGTTTCACAAGAACTATGTAGTTCATGATAAAACAGCCTGACAATAAAACAACTAACAATTACGTTTCAGGTTTCCAATAAAACCCAAAATATAAATTACAAATAATAGAGTGTTCCAATTATAGGGATTAATAGACAGAAATCTGTGTCTCAACATTAGTAACATCAATGAAATTACTTATACCTAATTCAAGAAATTTAATACAAAACACCATGCACAAAATTGCTCGAGCATAAACAAAAGGTGAAAAGGTAAAATATATTACTGATTTTTAGGTACAAAAAGTAGAAGCCGCATTCTATTTGGGATATTTAAGATGATATTGTACTAAATAAGGTAAATCAAAAGTGAGCTGAAGAAGTTGATTAAAGTCATTTAAAAACATGTGCACATGTGTGTATGTGCATAAAAAAAAAAACTAGAAATAAAATGTCTTAAGTTAAATAGTCTTTTGATAAATAAAAAAAAGTAAATATAAATGACCGAGATCTTTGGAAATATGCTGTGCTTGAGAAAACCTGGCAAGCCAAATGAGATGTAAATGTGGCTGATGCCAGTGTTGTATAACTGGCCCATTTAAAAGTACCCTTCAATTGTTGGGCAATATACTGTGCTTGAGAAGACCAAGTGAGTCAAGTGAAATCATTGTTATGGCTGATGCCAATGCCACCTAACTGGCACATAAAAAGTACCATTCAAGCATGGCCAATGTCAGTGCCAGTGACATGTAAAAAGCACTATTTGAGCATGTTTGATGCCAGTGCCACCTGACAGGCCCCCATGCCAGTGACACATAAAAAGCACCTACTACACTCTCGGAGTGGTTGGCATTAGAAAGGGCATCCAGCAGTAGATACCTTGCCAGATCATGCTGGAGCCTGGTGTAGCCTCCTAGCTTGCCAGTCCTCAGTCAATCTGTCCAACCCATGCCAGCATGGAAAGTGGATATTAAATGATGATGATGATATACATATGTATCAACTGCATTCAGCCCTTCATACAACAATCGACATTTTAGTGTTTCAGTAATTTGAAGGTAATTTTTGAAGATATAAAATGAAACTATAAAGTATGTTTCATTTAGCCCATGTGCTTGAACTCAGACAAGCTGAGCAACTGATCATGCCATGTGCTTTTCCTAGAGATACAAAGGAAGCACAGCGTAGAACAGATTCAACTCACTTTCAGGTGCCTCAAATCATGCAACATGTTAAAGAAAGATAAATATTTTGTACAAATCCAAAAGAATATAACAGTGAATTGGGAAATCAATAAATGCAGTAACCTTCTCACCAGAATGAACTGGGCTTATGCCATCTTCTGTCAAACATTCTCAACTCAGTCATCTCTCTTCCTTTCATTACTTTTGGTGTTTTCACCCCACCATCCCCACACTAATTACTATGAGCAGTCCTTCCTTCCTTGAATATCAGCCCTTTGAAATTTTCTCTTTGGCCCTATCTTTTGGGCAGGTGTTGACTTGCAAATGCTCAAAAGGAGCATAACAACTTCAATATCCCCAGTCTTGGAAGACTTACAAAACCATGAGCATTGAACCCTTTTTAACAAAAATCTGAAAATAATCCACATTCACTACGACAATGCATAACCACACACATCTTTAGCAACAAATCAGGCAATCAGTAAATTGCCTGGTTACTGAACACCCATCCACCATACAGCCCAGATCTAATGCTTTCTGACTTCTACTGTTCAATTCATTTGAGGCCAGTCTTCAGGGACAATTTGATGACAACAATGAGAGGAATTACTTTATAAGATTAAGTTTGGCTTTATGTTAAAACACTCTTGTTATTGAATCTAATGAAGTTGAGATTGCATATTGAATGCATAGGGACCTTGACAGGGATAGATACTTTGGCTTGGTTATTAGCTGGCTAATGTAAAATTTTATACTGGGAGGTGAAGAGACAAGAGAATGAAATAATGTAGTTTTTATGTTTTTCCTTTTCTGTTTTGCTTTTTCTTTTTTTTTTTTTTTTACTTGTGATAGAGTTGACACTGAGACGTAATATTTACAGGGGAAAAGTTACTCTATTAAGAGGTGCAATTTGAATAACCTATGTCAATAATAAAAAATGTTGAGATGTACCTCCTTACAACAATATAAACTTCATTTAATCAAGATACCCCTGGCCTGAAGAGTAGCCTGAAGAGTCGCTTGGATATTTACCACTTCCAAGGTTCCACTTGCTATGAAACATATGTAGCCCAGATGTTATCTACTCTATTCCTTAACTCTTGTATCATTGTCATCATCATCATCATCGTTTAACGTCTGCCTTCCATGCTGGCATGGGTTGGACGGTTTGACTGAGGTCTGACAAGCCAGTGGACTGCACCAGGTTTGAATCTGATCTGGCAATGTTTCTACAGCTGGATGCCCTTCCCAACGCCAACCACTCCGAGAGTGTAGTGGGTGCTTTTTACGTGCCACCAGCACGGAAGCCAGTCAGGGGTCACTGTCATCAACCATGTTTGGATGGTGTTATCTATGTGCCACCAGCACAGGAGCCAGTCAGGGGGACTAGCCATGGCTACGATTTCTATTTTGATTTTACTGGAGTCAACATGTCTTCTCAAGCATATAATATTGCCCGACGCTTCAAGGGTACTTTTAAATGGGCTGGTCATGCAACACTAGCATCAGCCATGGCTGTGATCTTACTTTACTTGCTGGGTCTTCTCAATCACAGCATATCTTCAAAGGTCTTGGTCTCTTGTCATCGTCTCTGTTTGAAGGTCATACTTGACCACCTCATCTCATGTCTTCCTGGGTCTACCTCTTCCACAGGTTCCTTCCACTGTTAAGGTGTGACACTTCCTCACACAGCTGTCCTCATCCATATGTAACACATGACCATACCAGCACAGTCGTCTCTCTTGCACACCACATTTGATGCTTGGGAAGTTCCCTGCTTCCCATAGATATAACAGAACGTTTCCTGTAAGACAGAATCTCGTATTCTACCCTCCCCAATATGGGTACCATCATAGCAAGGTCAAATAGAAAGAATATAAAATTGGGAAGAGGGGTTAATAATATTACTGTCAACACTAGCTTAATCCCCTACAACGAGAATAATATTTATGGTACTGTAGGAATTAGAAACAACAGTACTAACACATCTAATATGTACAATATAAACTGTAACTCCGAGGTTTATACTAGCACAGAGATTGCTGTCACAGTGCCTGTTGATGTTGAGATGAATTTGAATGATACTGCAGTTGAAGGAAGTACAAATAATAACAGAAATAAAAATAACACAAATGATAGTGGTACTAGGAATGATAGTAATAGTGATGATGATGACGACGACGACGATGATAATAATAATAATAATAAAAATAATAATAATATAATAATAATTAATTTTTAATAGTAGTAATACTCCTGGTTGAAATTGTACAGTTAAGTCCCACTATCTGTTATTAGGCCGATATCAAATACAAAACGTAGTTTATAAATGTATAATCATAAATGAGGATGTTCAATAAATATGAAAAAAACATATCAATAACCATTTTTCATCTTTTAGACTCAAACATAAAGCCAATTGTACGTCCTTATCTAGCAAGATTTGGGAACTGAAGGAAAGCGGGATCGAATTTAGCCTTAAATGGGATATAATACGGAAAGCACAACCTTATAGAGATATTAAGTACGGGTGTGAGCTGTGCTCTATGGAACCATGAGATTTTTAAGTATAGGGACAAGAACAAACTGATTAATAATAGATTAGACCTAAGACTATCATGCATGCATAGCATCATCCATACATTTAAGTATTTTCGAAATTAGCGATTATAGGTGCCATACTTGAACTTTGATGGTGGAAATTAATTTTGGTGTTGTATCCGTTGTAAACTTACCCTCTAGTATTATATATAATAAAATCATGGGATATTGAGTTATATGGCGAATTAAATTGCATTGTATATGTTATAAGCTATATGTTATGGTATGTGGTGTGCTATATGTAATTACTGTCCCATAAAAACTCCTGCCTAGTTAGTCTGACTTCATGTTTTTGGTGATTAAACTATTTGTTCCTTTCTATGATGTTCTACCCTACTGATCATATTATGTATATTTGTAATGGCTTTTATGTAAGTAAGTCCCCTAATTATATGCCCACTAGAAACTATAAAATCACATATAAAATAGCACATGTAACATTGCAACTCATAAAATCTCTTCAGTCTGAATAGCTCTAACTGCCCTCACTATGCTCATATCTACTACGTCCTCTTTTTGAGTTACCTTTATCTCCCTGCTACCTCAAATTTTAATACCCTGTCTCTTTAAATGTAAGTTATATATATTTCTTATAATTTTCTACAAATTCTTATTATTTTGCTTTCTAACTTTGATATCCTTACCTATTAACCTCTTATCCCTTATAAGTTGTAAATGTTCTTAAATAGATACTTTTTAGTTACTTAAGTCTATGCAAGATGGTTATACTATATCCTTATAAACGTATAGATATTTTATTACTTGTTCACTTTACTAACAGAACATTTATACAATGATTAAGTCAATGCTGCTTTTTTCGTTCAAAATTATTTTTCCCTTTGTTATAAACATATTAAATGTTTATTAAATTAGTATAATAAAATTAAAAAAAAGTAAAATACCCCAAACAACTAAATTTATTAAGTTTCAGTTTACTGTAATATGAATAGAGACACCATTTATCATTATATTCTCTGATCATTAGATATGGCAGTTAACTTCCTGATCAAATAAGTAGGATATTAAATCTTGAAGATGCAATGTTGTAAAAGTGAATGCATTTAGGTCCTTATTATAAGATATTTATCCGAATTATAAATATTTATTTCAATAAAAGACTTGACATTTCACTTAAAAAAACAAAAAAAATAGCAACCACATAAAGCCTAACATTTAATTCTAAATCTGAACACTAAAATGTTTCTTTTATGCACAATAGTAAGATAACATTTACATAATTTTGTGTAAAGAACATTAAGATATTCAATTTCTCTCACCATAATTTGCATGACATTTTCTAACTAGATTCAGTATAGTAGTTTATAAATGATTGAATAGCTGGAAGTATATTTGAGGAAATCAGCATTTATTTCCAAGATCAGATTTAGTTAAAATACAAGTATAACCAGTAAAGATAATGTTGAGTCTAACTCTTGAGAGTTTAATGGTTAATACTCCATCACCATATTGAGTCATGATCATAGCCAAGAACTTAACTTGCCCTGATCCAGTCCATCAAGCTGTAAATGGGAGCTAGGAGCAGGAGCTGAGTAAAAGTGAAAGCATTCAACCAATTTTTACATAAAAAATGTTATTTGATATTTTTTATAAAACAAATGTGGTTGATTGATGCTAGTCTTCAAATTGTGAATAATACTCTAAAGTAGTATGTATGTTTGTTTTGGATAGAATCATTAACAAATCAGTGCTGAAGTAATTTTTAGCTACATAAAGGAAACCCACATTTCATGAGGTAGTTTTTCAAAGGATGCTTAGTTCCTATTGAGAATTATCAGAGATTGTAAGGCCAATCACGTGTAGAGAACATGATCATTTTTTGATGAATGATGTTTGTGATATGGATACAATGACATTTGTGCTTATGAGGTGTATAGTTTCTCCATATTGATGATGTTGAAAAAAACTCTAAAAATGTTATTAAGATTATTTTCTAAGCATAATTGTTCACTTATTCCTTTTATTTCAAATTTCTCTATTTCTTCAACTGAACTAATCAGATTTTTCAAGGATCATATCAACTACTTAAAGAGAGAGAGAGAGAGAGAGAGAGAGAGAGAGAGAGAATGCAAGGAGTGATTTTGAAGAAAATGCAAATTAAATTCTGTTACAAATGAAATTCCATTAAAGAACAGTAGTAAAACATATGGAATTTCAATCTGCATGATTGGAAATATGCACAGCATTATTAAGAAAATACACACACACATGCACACAATTTAAGAATTCAATGTAAAGTAGAAGATAGTCATTGATGTGACTATAATTAATTTTATATCATGCCTTGTTAGTCATTAAAAAAATTAATATTTGGCATATTAAAGCTGGATTGATCAAACTAGTTCTCTTTTCTGTTTTGTTATATGTGGTACAGGATTATCAAATGTAAAGTAAACGTGTGTGTGTGTGTGTGTGTGTGTGCGCGCACACACACCCACACACACAAAACCCTGCAAAGTAACTTCAGTTGTTATAACTGATGTGGTTAGAGTAATGCATAAAAAATTATCTCAACAGAAGGAGAAAAATACATAAAAAGCAAAACACATCTTTTGAGATTTTATGCATTTGTGAAAAGTAAAGATTAACATGAGAAAATGATACATTTCAATATAAGACACTGAATGAATGCAGTTTTACATAAATAACTGTTAATGATTGTTTTTATAGAGCACTCAATGTCCATAATAACAGGTTACTTTCTCATTGACATGACATGAAAAAAGATATTTCCTTCTGTGTAATTTTCTTTGGTAGACAGTTCAAAAGCATGCTACACTTACTAAATGCCTTCCAGAAATAAGTGAGCTAATTCTGTCCTAACCTATAAAAGCCAGGTTTAAAATGTCTGTCCAGGCTTAACAACATAATAGACTGGAATTATAAATATAATCAGATTTGTAATTATAAATGCAGCCAACTGAAATTGATAGGTGTAGGTGGCAAATGAAATGGCATATTTCTGTTATTGAGCCATTCAAATAAATTAAATAACAATATTATTCTCTAAGGAAAGTAGTTGTGTAATGATAATCAGCCAGGATGTATACACCCTACAACAGCCTTTTAATACTTTAATAATGAGACATTTCATTATTTATACTAAACTGTTTATTTTATTTGATTATAGCACACACACACACACACACACACACACACACACACACACACACACACACACACACACACATCACTGATAATTTGGAAAAGTATGTCTTCATATATAATTTTCATCAATTGTTATAAACATATCAACTGAACATATAGAACAGAGGTTTTTAAATACTGTGATCCAATTGAAGATCATAACAGAGTGTTACAGAATCTTTTCAAAATAATATATGTATTTTTATAATGTTTCAAAGGAATGACATCACTAAATTTTACAGGTGCAGAATCAAATAATATATAAGTTAGAAATAATGTAATGATTTCTAAGACTTTTGTATAAGCCACATAATATAGAAGGGGTTTGTTATTGATTTAATTAAACCCAGTTCTAATTGGTAAATATATATATATATATATATATATATATATATATATATATATATATAGAAAGGATAAGATGCAAAATTGGCCTTAGCAGGATTTGAAATCAGACTGTAACATGTAACAATTAGACATCATAATTTACTTTTCTGCTACATTCTGCTCTACATTCAAATACTATAAAAATAATAATTAAGGTTAACACTACCTTCTAGTCTAAGTAGGCTTGTAGCAGAGTTCATTCCATTACAAGTATCATGATCTGACTTTCCACTGTACTCTCCTAGATGCTAAAAACTAAAACTGAACTTGGTTGGAAAGTTCTCTCTTGTCATCTCTAAAACTTGTGAACTCTGATTCAGCTTAAACAACCACACATTACTTTCTAATATCACATACACCACACAGCCTGTTCCTCTCTGAGTCAACCCCCTTCCCCCATTTATTTATTGCTTATTTCTGCTGTCCAAGCTATGCTTTGTATTCAGATTTCAAATTTGTATTCAAAGGTGGTCTCATCTCATAGTGAGATTTCACTCTCTTCACCTTTCACTTCACTCATACAGTAAAGTAAGAAAGCTACTCTAGCTCAAAAACTTCCTTCTCCACTCTTCCAAATACTTCTGCTTTCTCCACTACTCTCTTAACTCCTCCCCCCACCTATAACTCCCTGACCATTAAGAAGATCTATTGCATTAAGAACATTTATTTCACTCAATCCCTCTCTGGTGTGATCATTCACCCTCTGTACTTAATGATTGCTTGTGTGGATTTTGTAAAGCCTGATTCCCTATGTTTCACACTAGCTGAATCTAGTGAAAATAGTGTGACTGTTTACAACATCAGTGAAACTTTTGATATGTCTAAAAAGCAAATTTTCTAGCAAAACTGCTGCCTATGGACTCAACCTGTCTCTCATTTCTTGGATAGGTGGCTTCCTGCCCCACCACACTACCATGGTGTGTGCTGATGGTGCTCCCTCTTTGACTCTCACAATACTAAATGCAGTGTGCACCAGCATGTGGCCGTGTTTCCATCTCCACTCATCCTGCTATACATCAATGACCTACTTATCATCACCTCCAACAAAATCTGTTCCTATGTAGATGATACCATCCTTCATTCCTAACCTTCCATACCCAAGTTTCATCCATATGCAACCTAGAAACCTCCAACTGAATCTGCACCAATTCTATGAATAGAGACCTCAAAAATATCCTCCAATGGAGTCATGCTAATCTTGTCTACTTCAACAACACAAAGACACAATCACTTCACATATATAAAAAAAAACAAAAAAACTATTTTGTACTCTTACTCCCAAAACATAAATAGCATGCAGTGAGAACCTTGTGGTCATTAGAAAGGCTTGACCTTAGAATTACTGAAGATCTCTTATGAATGCACATCCACAACAAAGCCAAAAGTACCTTCAAAAGACTGGTCTTCCTCCTCAAAGCCAGAAAATACTTCAGCCTTCAACAACTGCTAACTCTCTACAAGGCTCAGGTGACATTTACAATGGAGTACTTACATCAGGGACAGTGCTATGGATACATATAAACATTCTAGAATGTATCTAAATAAAGGCGACTTGACTGATTGATATAAAGTCACTCACCAACATAAACAACTACTACTTTTTCTATAACTATTACAATGGCTTCTGTTACTTGCACTGACAGGTCTCATGCAACCCCCACTCAGACATTTCTGACTCACATATCTATCTTGCTCTCACCGCCTATACTGTATCCACCCACCGCAGGCCCTGCACAAACCGATACACCCAGTTGCCTCCCAGAAGCTTAGGCATATGGAATTCCTTCTCTGTACATGTTTATTCTGCAGTCATTAGCTCATTAATGTTCAAGAGTACTCTTAACAGCATTCATACTGTCAGTCTCAAAAGGCCTGTGAAGATTAGAGGTACTGCCCCTCCCCAACACCATATAAGAAAAAGGGGTGGGGTCTAAATGTTTGAAATAAGTTGTTATTTACATAATTTTCTGGAGTACTGAATTCAAATTTAAATTATTCATATAATATTAATGTAATATTTACATCGATATTGTGTTTTGATTAGTTCAATCTCTGGTCATCAAGAAAGGGTTTTGTTATTGAATATGTACAGTGTCGCATACTTGATTTGAACCTTCATAAATTAAGTGAAGCACTATCCTTATTCATTAGATCACTGGAGCAGCTAGTTCTGAGTTTAATTTCAGTATAGGGCCATATACCTGTCTAGGAATGAGATACTTATGATTAGAGATTAAATTAATAGAAATTAGGTTGACAGTCTGCAATATTATAATTTCTTATATAGGCACAAGGTCAGAAATTTTTGTGGAGAAGGAACAGTTGATTACATTAACCAGTACTTGACTGGTACTTTATTACATCCTTCCTCCCACCACCCCAGGAAAAATGAAAGGAGAAGTTGACCTTGGAGAGATTTGAATTCAGAATGTAAAGAGCTACAACTGAATGTTGCCAAACATTTTACCCAATGCTCTAATGATTCTGCCAATCCACTACCCTCTTAATCATAATAATAATTAAATTTTCAAATAACTATTTTTAATTTGTTTTCCAAAAATATCTCTAATGTATTTTAATTAAAATTCATCTAATTTATAATTTTTTTCCCTGGAAAAACTAGCCTGATGGAAAATACAAATGTAGTCTCAATCTGAATTTCTAAATGAGATTATAAAACATTTATTAACCTTTTAACTGCAAAATTAAATTTTATGGTTATGCCAACAATGATGTTAAATATCTACCAAAAACAAGAAGTGGTATTTTCTGCAAGTCATATTGCCTCAATAAACTTGATATATTTCATCATGAAAACAGTTTCAAATAAAACATTCCTTAACAAAAGACAGATTGGTACATATAAAAATGTTTTCTGTTGTTAAAAGTAATAACATTTTGAGTGGTTATATCTAATTTCTACAGTAAAAGTGTTGAGTGTCCATAGGGACTTACCACCAAATCTGAAACATCAGGTTATATGTTTTATACCAATCTTAAAAGAAAACACTGATATAATCATTTGTTGTTTCTTAAAATGTGAGAAACATGCTATTAACATAAGTAATGACATTATTAAAATTTTGAATTTCATCAAGTCTAGCACTAAATTAAAGAAGGTTTCACAAATCTGATTACAATGAAGGGATTAAGAATTATATGAATTACCAGCATAACTTGCATCTATTCTAGCCCATAAATAGTACATTAAACTTGGAATGTCATTCCTACAAAACTGAAGTAAACTTTCAACAGTATATGAGTATCACATTCATATATAGCACTTTTCCTTTTTGTTTTATATAAGACTCTTCAAAACTAATTATTTAATAACTATATAAATAAACTTAATATTTCAAATTGATTAATTGTTAACAATGTATGCACTACTACTGTTTAGGGTTGTCAGGAAGGTTAAGACAATTTTCTTTCTGGTTTTGTCTGAAGGATAAAGTTGGATGACATTTTTAAGGATGCTACTTTTGTATTTTTCCATTTAAGCAGTAAATATAAAAATTTTAGAGAAAAATAACTGTGAGCACACAATCAGAATTGAAATATTATGCTATTCAGAGTAGGACAAAATTAATGCTCATGGTTTCTGTGGACTGTCTGAGATCATCACAGTTGATATTCAAAATATGTCACCAAAAGGGTTTGAAATCACTACAATAAAGTTTTATATAGAGTACAATAAAAAAAATATTTGTACCAAAGCAATACTGCAACTTACATACATGATTTTATGCATAGAATATCACCATAAATATAATACTCTCAAATGCATAAGAGTATCACAAGGCCATCAGAATTATTCACAGCATACTATCCCAAATGTTGTATCCTTAGCCACACAACAGCAATAGAAATATATTTTCACAAGCAGAATGTTATCAGATATGTATTATAAGCAGAATGCTATTATGAATTTGAAACACATTATCTTAACAATAATCTAAAGAATAACATACAACCTATAAGAGGTTTTCAACAATATCCTTTCTTTGTATTTACTTCTTTTCTTGTGTCCAACTCTGAATAACCTAATATTTCAATTCTGACTGTACATTCTACTTGTGATTACCTCATCAATTATTTTTCTTCTAAAATTTTTATCTTTACTGCTTAAAACAAGGAAAACTAGAAAAGCAGCACCCTTAAAAATACCATCCAACTTTTCTGTAAAATCTTTATTCACTAACAAGTTGCAATAAGTAGCTCACTAATATACTGTGTACCCCCACCGTATCATTTACAATGATTATCATAATGATCTATGTTCAACTGAACTTGTTACTTTTATACTACTACCACCTAAGCTTACTTAGTTCATCCACCTCTCTTCTGTATTCAACTCTTTGGCCAATTTTTTTGTCTAAGAACTGCAACATTCTTGAATTTATTCTTCACTCATATATCGCTTTCATCAAATATTAACCTGCAGAAGTTAAAGTGAAACATTAACTGCATTGTCCTTAGTTGTTTGGGTCATGTGCAACCCTATTACTGAGACAATACAATTAAAAGAAATAATTATCTATACATATAAAAATGAGAATGTGTGTCTGTCTGTCTGTGTGAATCCCTAAAACTCGAGAACTACGCAACCAATTCCATTCAAATTTTACACATGCCTTACTTAGGGTTCCAGTTGTGTTTTAGTCAAAAAAAATTATTAACTTCTTGCAGAGTTCGAGCACACGGCAACATAATATCTCCTCCACTATTTAAGTATTACGTGTCAAAAGTGAAACAAAAACACTCATGTCAAATACTTTCACTTTAAAAATGAAACTATTCCACTAACTGAAACAATCACATTTCGATACTGTAGTGACAGATACTTTCACAGAGAGAGAAAGAGAGAGACAGAAAGAGAAAGAGAGAGACAGAAAGAGAGAGAGAGAGAGAGATATGTATATGTATACATATACATGTATCATCATCATCATCATCATCATCGTTTAACGTCCGCTTTCCATGCTAGCATGGGTTGGACGATTTGACTGAGGACTGGTGAAACCGGATGGCAACACCAGGCTCCAGTCTGATTTGGCAGAGTTTCTACAGCTGGATGCCCTTCCTAACGCCAACCACTCAGAGAGTGTAGTGGGTGCTTTTACGTGTCACCCGCACGAAAACGGCCACGCTCGAAATGGTGTCTTTTATGTGCCACCCGCACAAGCCAGTCCAGGGGCACTGGCAACGATCTCGCTCGAAAATCCTACAGGAGCCAGTCAGGCGGTACTGGCAACGGCCACGCTCAAAATGGTGCATCTCATGTGCCACCCGCACAAGAACCAGTCCAGGGGCACTGGCAACGATCTTACTTGGCTTGCCGGGTCTTCTCACGCACAGCCCATTTCCAAAGGTCTCGGTCCGTAGTCATCGCCTCGGTGAGGCCCAATGTACGAAGGTCTTGCCTCACCACCTCAGCCCAGGTCTTCCTGGGCCTACCTCTTCCACGGGTTCCCTCAACTGTTAGGGTGTGGCACTTTTTCACGCAGCTATCCTCCTCCATTCTCACCACATGTCCATACCAGCGCAATCGTCTCTCTTGCACGCCACAACTGATGCTTCTAATGTTCAGCTTTTCTCTCAAGATACTTACACTCTGACGGGTATTCACATTGACATTACACATCCAACGGAGCATACTGGCTTCATTCCTTGCGAGCTTACGTATGTCCTCAGCAGTTACAGCCCATGTTTCACTGCCATGTAGCATGGTTGTTCGTACGCATGCGTCATACAGTCTGCCTTTTACTCTGAGTGAGAGTCCCTTTGTCGCCAGCAGGGGTAAGAGCTCTCTAAACTTTGCCCAGGCTATTCTTATTCTAGCAGCTACACTTTCAGCGCACCCACCCCCACTACTAACTTGGTCGCCCAGATAGCGGAAGCTATCGACTACCTCTAGTTTTTCACCCTGGAATGAGATAGAAGTTGTTTCCTGTTTGTTTGCAGTCTTTATTGCACCTGAACATCTGCCGCAAACAAAAACTAACTTGCTAGTTAACCTGCCTTTGATGTTGCTGCACCTCTTATGTGTCCATAGCTTGCACCGGGTACATCTTATAGAGTTACTACCTACTCCTTTTCTACATACTACACCATTTCGATACTGTAATGACAGATACTTTCAGAGAGAGAGAGAGAGAAAGAGAGAAAGAGAGAGAGAGAAAGAGAGAGAAAGAGAGAGAGAGAAAGAGAGAGAAAGAGAGAGAAAGAGAGAGAGAGAGAGATGTATATGTATACATATAGATGTACACGTATATGTATATATATATAGATCTATACATACATGTATATGTATACATATGTGTAGATGTATATATATATATATATATAGATGTACATGTAATATGTACACATATATACATATATACATGCATACAGATATCTATACATATATACACCCATCACACACACATACACATGCACACAAACACACACATTAGTCATTTGTTTTCTTATCCAAAACTACGTCAAAAGTACTGAATGGATCTTTATGAAATTTGGAAATTATATTCTTTGCATAACGGCCATAACTCCTATGAAAATTCATATATTTTTGATGTTGATGAAATTTTAACCCGAACATAACAGATGAGCATTATTTAGAAAATGATGTCACACGTTATCGAGGCTACCATTCTTTCTGGATGTGCAAAAGGGGATGACGTCTTTATTCCAAGAATTCCTCTTACTCCATCAGGAGCAGACATTCCTTTTACATTCAGAAGACTACAATTCCCCCTTCGTGTGACTTTTGCCATGTCCATAAACAAATATCAGGGTCAAACACTGTCTGTAGCTGGTCTTCTCTTGGAAGAGCCCTGCTTCTCACATGGACAACTGTATGTTGGCTGCTCAAGAGTGGGCAGCAACAAAAAACCTATTTGTATATGCTCCACAAGGGAAAACAAGGAACATAGTTTACAATGAGGTGTTATAATCACAACAGCAAGAAAGTATGTACATGATCACCTTCTTTTACGAAACTTCATTGACTTTCATATATTTATATTGATATACATATATATACGTGTGTTTGGGTGCGTGTGTGTATATACATCTCTATATATAAAGATGATGCGTAGTCTAGACGGCGTTTTTAGATTTCATTATTCTCTTTAACCCGGGCAACGCCGGGTATTTCTGCTTGTACTATATAATTTGAGAAGGTAAATATTTATAAAGAAACAAAGTACTTCATCAACTAAGTTCTTTGACATTTCATACATTACATACAGTGAACAATACATATTTGAATGGGTGCAGTCTTACAATAATCAATTCAAAAGTAGTTGGTTCTTTGCTTTTTTTCATTATCGCTCAGAGAATTCTAAGAGGCTTTTCAGTAAACTTTAGGATGACAAGGAGATTATCTTTTAACAATTGCTGCTTAAACTTAACACAGCATATATTCATGATTTTATAAGTCTTTCAAAGCTGATATCAGTAGGTTAAAGTTTATCTTTTCATAAATTACAAAGGTCTATAAGGTTAGTAGTACTTAACTCTGGGTTCTGCAACATTAAACAAATGAAAGATGAATTTCATGCAAGTAACTTTCTAAGAAAAGCAATAGTACCTATTTTCAACACATCAGTTGAATTGATTAAAAACATATGGGCATAAAGCATAAATTTGGGCAATTTATATTCCAGGTTCAAACTACTTCAGAATGAAGGACAGGCATTCTAATTCCAGTACTTAAATTGAATGAACTAAATTATCTAAGACAATCTGCATTTTTAAATAGTTTTTGAAGAATGAGAATAAGATTTGTGTTGAATGAATAGAATTAATAAAGAAAAATAAATTATAATACTAAATAGTCTGGATCAGACTTAAAATTGAAAACATTTTTTTTTTCATTTCATAAATATTTATGAAAACAAAGTAAGCTTATTCTGCTGAACAGACTTTATTGTTGAAAAAATCTGGTTTAAGAAACTAAACTGAGAATATTTTCTTGCTGTTATTTTAGTTCAGTTTAAAAAATAGATTCCTGTGAGAATGGTGTAACAATGAAAATATTATAGAATGACGTTTTATACTTACGGAAAACTAATGGTATTCCTCCCCGAATAGCTTTCAAGTTATCAAATATGGCATTTTTACTGTAAAAGGAATTTAGATATTTTCATTAATTGTACAATTTATCTTTTATATTTTGTTATCATTTCAATAACTTCTAAAGCAGGAAAAAGAAATAAAAGTTATTATTAATAAGACAAACATGCTGAGGAAGATCAGCTTAACAGATTCTTAATTAGTTAATGGCTTAATGCAGCATTATACTGAAAAATAAGCACATGACCTGGAAGAAAAAAAAATGATTCATCTGATTCAAGATGCAGTTAGACATGAATGATGTTAATTTATATTTTAATCAAGTGACTGTTATGTTAATCAAACTGCCTAAACTGTCTTTTAAGATGATGGGGATAGCAAAGGATAAAACAAAGTGTTTTATTCAGTTTCAGTGTCTTGTATATCAGAGTTCTAATTCTACCTTGGCTGGCTATACCTTTCTTCTATCTATGGTTGAGGAATTCAATACCATTGATATATGAACTGATTCACATAGCTGCTTACTCTCCACATAAGATGGTGATTGGTAAAGTTATTAGATCAGATAAGATGTATTACAGTATTTGTTCCAGTTCTTTGCCTTCCAAGCTCAAATCCTGCAAAGGTTTACATTCCCCCCATCTTTTCAGGGTCAAATAAAGTACCAGGTCAGCACTGGGGAAAATTTTTCTTCTCTCTCTAACTTTCATTTTCTTTCTCTTCTCTGGAAAATCAGTTCAAATCTGGACAGGGAATGGGTTCTGCTAGATTTAAAATACCCAAGACACATCATATGTCATAATGGTGATCTTCTGACTCCATTAGAAGATGAGTCCAAAGAAATAAGAAAGATACTTACCATATAGAAAAAATTGGCACATATCCCCATCATAATTATTATTATAAATTTATAGCATTGGGCATTTTAGAAATAATTATTAGGGCGGTGGGTTGACAGAATTATAAGATTGACAAATAAAATATGTTGCAGGTCTTGCTTCAAAATGTATGATCAGTCTTTATGGATAAGTCCCATAAAATTCTGTGGTTATTATTCTCCATCACAGCTTATGGTATATGTTCATAACACTTTTCTGCATTTTGGAATCTACATACTCAGTTAACATCCCAATGCACTCTTTTACTTATACAATCATGCCTTATACTCTTTTTGCAATAGCTTACTGCATTCATTTAAGTGATGGTTAATACTTTTGTCTCTTTGTCCCTAGATTCTACATTTGCTCTCTAACTGAAGTTTATCAATCTTTGTTTTTATCAAATTCATTCTAATGGCTTGTTCCTGAACAACTACAATTAGAAATTCAGTTTCTTGCTATAGGTTTCCAGCTGTCAGCCACAACCAACATTCCTGACTTATAACATCCTTGATTGGGTGCATGAATTGGCCATTTAATTCCTTCTCTTTCCAGCTATTTTCCCTTTTGTTCTTCCTTCAGTTCTTGAATTTTCTGACTGTTTCAATAACTTTTTTTGGATATTTCTAGCTGTCAATAGTATTCTTTCTTCACTGAATACAACATTTCTTCAAACTCAGTATCTTAATACTAATGGTGTTTTTGTGTTTAACAATCTTCTTCCTTTCATGGTAGGTAGAGCCTGTCAATATTACTTTTAGGGTGGTGTGCATTGTGCATTTTGAGCAGCTTCCTAGTTCTTCTATAGAATTCCTTTAACTCTGTCTTTGTCATTTCTTGAACAAGAGCTGAGTATCTTAATATTGGGTATAGCCTATGTATTCCTTGTTTTGGTAATATTCCCTCCATCATTAATGAAGATATAACAGAGATAATCTCAAACTTTATGTGTGGGATAAAAAAAACATCTTTTTAACATCAGAAAACACTTTTATTCATATAAATAGAAATATTCATATCTTGAGAATTTGAGATGATTCTGCATCAATAAGAACTTTTATACTACATTATTATTACAATAATCCCTCAACTATTGTGGGTGTTACGTTCCAAAATCCTCCGCGATAGGTGAAAATCAGTGAAGTAGAAACAGTACTGTACTGAATATCTTTTAAAATTATTTTTATAATTTGTATATATTTATTTTATTATAACACCATGGGGGATTCGACATAAGCTTAAATAATAAACTGTGATATGGCAAGGGATTATTGTAATTAAGAAAAAGGCAGCAAGCTGGCAGAACCGTTAGCATACTGGATGAAATGTTTAGAGGTATTTTGTCTGCTGCTACATTCTGAGTTCAAATTCCACCAAGGTCAACTTTGCCTTTCGTCCTTTCGGGGTTGATTAAATAAGTACTAGTTATGCACTGGGGTCAATTAAATCGACTTAATTCTCTCCCACAACCTGTCCTTGTGGCAAAAATTTGAAATCATTATTATTAATTTAGAATGTTCATTTAAAAACCAGAAATCAAGGAAACAAAATCAGTGAGAATTCTGGGAAATAAAGTTATGACTTCTCTTTAATGCAAGTTACTTTGTTATCATTCTACAGGCCCTTCACTGACTTCCAATCTTATAGGATCTTCTATGCATAATCACAGCATAACATTTGGGTGGCTGATATCACTTGATTAATTGGTTTTTAAATTGGTTTTTATAAAAATATTTCAGAATAAAGATGTTGTTTTAAATTACTGAGATAATTAGAAATACATATGCTACTGATTAAAATATTCATTATATGAATAAATTATGATTAGGTTGGTACAACTTATATTAAACTTTATTAAGTTGATATATATTTGTAAACAACAATTCAAGAGTGAAAAATAATGTGCTGATAGAAATGAATATAACTTTTTCTCATTATTTTTCTTTTTGTCCAGGTAGATATACTAGTCATTGGTGCCACAATAAAATGCACCTAATTCGTTCTGTAAAGTAGTTGGCAAAAGAAACAGAGTTACTATACGATAGAGAGGACTCTTTAATCATGCTGCAGATAAGACATCTTTACTGCTGATATATGAATAAAATACATTCAGTACATTTTTTAGAGGATGACAATAGAATGGTTATCAGCTGAAGAAATAATGATAAAATATGGAATGTAAAAGTGAGATATAGTTCCCAACCCATTTAGGAGGACAATAACTCAAAAGAAGAACTGAATCTAACTGTGACAGCCCAATCAATGCCAATATAAGAATGACGATGTTTTTTTATAACCATGTTGTATCAAACTTCTTATACATGCTTTGTGAAATTTGCTTTTTGCATGACAATACATCACCTTTGTTGTTGATGTAACTGCTCTTTGATCTTTTTTTACCACTTCCTTACTCTGACTACTAAGCTTTTATTACAACTACTAATCATATTATTTTTATGAAATATATATATATATATATGTGTGTATATATATATATATATATATATATATTTCAAAGCTATGTCTAGTGAGCCATCTAAGCAGAACAAGGGTTTCTTATTTCACACTGATAATTACTGTGGTAGCTATTTCAGTACACCAAGAGGATCTGAAACCCCAGCTTTCTATAACTCTGCTAGAAAGACAAAGAGAAAGAAGTATTATTTCATCAAGGGCATAACCATTATCTCACTGTGTACTTGTTGTCAAGTTCTTACATTTGACCATACTGATAAATGGTATGAACATGAACCTAGTAAAGCACTAGAAAATAAGAAATATAAAATGTTTAACATTAAGATGGACAGAATGATAGAAGCCAGAAGGCCTGATTTAGTAGTAGTGGATAAAGAGAATAGAAAGTGCCAGATAATTGACTTTACAGTCCCAAATGATGAAAAAGTCAATATGAGAGATGTAGAGAAAATAAGCAAAGTACCAGGACCTAGCGATTGAGTTACAGAAACTATGGATTTGAACAGATAGATAGAGGAAACAGGCATAAAACTCAGTTTAGTACAGCTCCAGAAAACAGTGTTATTAGGGACAGCTAGGATACTTAGGAGGGTTCTTGGCATTTGAGGTTACTTGTAGTCTGATGTTAGGAATTTTTCTTTTCCAACAGTCTAAGCTGTTGAGTGTATATGAAATAATAAATAATAATGATAATAATAATAATAATAATATTAATAATAATAATAATGATGATGATGATGATGATGATAATGATGATGATTCTTTCCACAATAGGCACAATTTTGGGGAAGGAGTCTAGTGCTCAACTGGTACTTGTTTTAGTGACCCCAACAGGATGAAAGGCAAAGTCAACTTGATGGAATTTGCATCCAGAATGTAAAGCTAGAAGAAATGCATCTTAGCAGTTTGGTGTGCTAATGATTCTGTCAGCATACCACCTCCTCCTTCTTCTTCTAAAAATAATAATAATTTTGAACTTTGACACAAGTTTACCCATTTTCCAGATAGAAAGAGAAGGTCATAGAATTATTCACCAGCCACTTACATGTATTTACATTAGTCATTCCAAAATGCTGAAAAACAGTCTACCCCACTTTGTCACTTGGATTTGAACGAAGAACATGAAAAACATAACTAAATACCTCAAAGTACCTAGTCTGACACTCTACTGTTTCAGCTAATCATTAATAACAATACACATCATCAAAAGCCATAGGAACATGATTTGCATTCTTATTACTCTATTATGCCCAACAGACATAAACATTGAAATAAAGGTGGTAGGAAAGCTATTGAAAGTACAATCTTGATTAAATACAGAAAGAATGCAACCTAATAAAGTGTTAGAAATTTTTTATTACACTTGTAATCTTTACAAGTTACATTCACTTTTGTCTGTAAAGGTTATGTTTATTCAAAAGACAATTATTTCATCTTTTGTTACCTGTATCATTTCACTCCTAAGGTTTTCTACTTAACACCGAGCTGATTTATTTTCCCAAAATGACATATCTCTTTGCAAGTAATTTCTTACTAATGCTCAATCTCTAATCTTTTTCCCTTCAATCAAAATATTAATGACATCGATGTCAAAATATCACTTACACATTCAAGTTTAAGATATCCTTTTCAGTTTGCTGTAAAAACTTTCTTTTTATTATTTTAGCACGATATATATATATATATATATATATATATATATATATATATATATATATATATATATATATATATACACACATATATAAAATAAAAATTAATCAAGATCAGAAGAACAGTGATTTGCCCATCCAAATGTTATTATACAGTTAATCCCATTGTTCTTCGTCAAGACCTATGCATGTTTCCACTGCAATCCAGTGCACACTGTTAAGTGTGTATCTTGGTGTTAATTATTGGTGCAACTTCATCAGGGTCTATTGCTGCTGTTGGTCCGATATCATTGAAAGAGAGTAATGAGGTTGACCAAAATTATTCCCTTATGTGGTGTTAGTATTACAATAAATAGTCATATATCTTGTGAACTTTATATTACCCTGGCCACTTTGGAATTTATAGCTAGATTTTGTCTTAAAATAGGTCAATGTTCAAGTATATTCCTATAGTTCTTAATTCATATTCTAACTTACCATTCTACTCATGTAGAACAATATTCTTATTTTTTCAAAGGTATTCAATTTCTTTTTGGTTTGTTATTGTTATAATTATTAGGCTATGGGTCTATTATATTCTTGTCATTTTGAAAATTTAATATCTTTCTTACAGTTGATTTTATTCAACTTAAACTTCATTTTCAACTCTTCAAAATTTTATCTAGTTTAATTTTTGTAGGGGTTTACATTTAATTTACATAACTCTAATTCTAATTTTAGTAGTTTGTATCAAGCAATTACTTAAACCTCTTAAAGGTATATTTTGATTGGTGAACACATCTTAATGTACTTTCCTGTCTATGATTTATCAATATAAATTTTGAGGTAAGAATTGGTAAATATATTCTTAGTTTTGGGGATATAGCAATAAACCTACAATATATATGTGTGTGTGTGTGTGTGTGTGCTAACAATGGAAAACTGTCTTCACTGAAAACTGAAAAAAAGGTATCTTAAACTTGAATTAGTGACATATATATATATATATATATATATATATATATATATATAAACAATTGCAGCATGGAAGGGGTTTATAAGCCATTTAAAACACACACAATAACCGTTACATTCACTTCAACATTTAAATTTAATTTGTCAAAATATTTTTGTAGCTTTGAACCGCAACTTCTTCACTGACAAAATATTAATTCCACCTGAGATCAGCTTTCAGACTAAAATGCCTATTTCATAATTTTTTTCTCTGATACCAATTATCCTTCTTACTATCCAGAACCATTTCACTTGACATCCATCTTTCATTCTTAATATTGTCCCTCTCCACTCAAATTTTACATTGATCACCCTTCTGTGTCATCAAGTTATCTCTCCTTCTCCACCACCATACATCTCTCATTCTCTCCATGTGCTACATCTACCTCTATCCACAGTTGCAAGATTGTGAGGGAAGAAGCAGATGTCCCTTTGTCTCAACTTTCTCCTGTCCAATCAATTTTTATTACTATTTTGCTGCTCTTACCCCTTTCTGCATAGTCAATCATCACATGCTCCCCCTTACTTTCTCTAACTTATATGTATCATCAACCACCCTTCACCACATCTAACCCTCAACCCTACCCACTCTGCACAGTCACCACTTTCCCTTCAATGTATAGTTATCATTGACCCTTGTTCATCATTCTTTATATTCACCCCTTCACCCATTCGGCCATCTCTAATCATTCCTCATTCTTCCCATACATTCTTGCAAACCCACTCATACTCCTTGCTCTCCTATCCCTACCTCTACTCACCTTGTACTTTGAAAGTCCACCCAACACATTTATATTACCACTATTTTATCTCCCTTTTCCATCTCGGTTACTCTCACCCACTCTTCAATAATATGAATAACCATGTAGCTCCTGAAACAAGAAACCAATTCTGTTCTGGTCCCTCCTATCACATTCTAATGCTCATTTGGGGACAATACAATCAACTTTCCCTTCCCCTAAAATTGTTGACCTTTTTCCAAAATTTGTGTTGTTGCTGTCATTGTTGTCATTATTATTATTATTATTATTATTATTATTATTATTATTATTATTGGTATAATGCCTCAAATATATCAGTCAAAGGGAAATAGTTTCAACTGGAAACTGAAATCATGTAATTTTCATTTACTGTCATATAATGAATATAAAGACATGGAGAATATAATAACTAAACTTGTGAATGGGAAACATTGTTCAAGTACAAACATTTGCAAATCGAAATATTAAAAATGTAGAGAAATAAAAGAAAACAAAAACAAACATAGATGTCTGAGAGTAAATTAAAGGAGACAACTTGAAATACTTCCAATAGCTTTAACCCCAAGTGTACAATACAATGCAGTTTACTAAGGACAAGCTATATAATATGTCTATAAAATAATGATGTAGCTAATTCCAAATTCATGTCAATACTTACTCAAAATCAATTGTATATCAGTGATGAATTATGCAAAGAAAACACAACAACAATAATAATAAAACCATAACTATAACAATAAAAACATTATTTTTATTAGATTTTATCAACATGTATTTGACAAACATTTCTTCACATGGAAACCAGTTTGACTGTAGTAAGTGGCACATCATAATTAGCTACTTTTGATATTGATTTGCCTACTTAGTTCTCTTGTTTGTAGATATATCATTAGCTTTAATAAGTTCGTATAGTAAACATGACTATGATTTTTCATCCCTGAAACAATTGTCAAACTTGCCAACCAGTTTGGAATTTATGAAAAATCAAATACTTATAATAAGTATCATAAATGCAACTCAAATATAAGACACATTAATTTATCTATTAATCAGAAATAAAATAGCAACAAGTTCAAGATGCTGGGCTATAAAACAGTTGATTATTGTTTTAAGAATTCTTCAGAGGAGTGTAAATTCTATAACCTATCTGCTAGTTACTATAAGTGGGGAAAAATGTTAATTTCTAAAGAATATATTTCCTCATAATCTATAAATTTTCAAAAAATTTTGCAGTAAAGTTTTGATAAATTTTGTTGAAAAGGTCACTTTTAAAAATGTCAATAGTTTGTATTAATCTAAAATAGCCATACATCTTAATAAAATTTGGTTGAAAGAATAGAAGTTTATGTGAACAGAATTTATCTGAGGGCATCTCAAAGAGAGTACCAGTTCCAACACTAGCTATATCCAAAAAGTTTTGATTCGAGTCTGGGATCACATTACATACTGATAAATTTAAGTTGTATGAACACCACTTCAAAACATCATTTTTGTTACCCTCAATATGAATTTACAGGCTATATAAGCAAATATTTATAAAAATAACTCATGATAAGCAAAGCGATGGAATCAGTAATGAAATTAAACATAACATGAAGTCAAGACTCATAAATAAATTAAATTAGGAATATGAGTGTGTTGGTTCAGTCATTTCAAATTGGTTAAATAATGCAACTAAATTTTTGATAGTTTTTGTAAATCGCTAATAAACATGAAGGATCCTTTGCTATGCTGTTGTTGACAAACTTAATTATAAATAGGATTATGAAATAAAATAGACATAGTAGTGAAGAGATTAGAGAAAATTTCATTGATGCGGAAATTATGACAGGAAGTAATATAAAAGAATGCATTTTTATTCTCAGTACTAATTTAGAACCATGTGATCCAACACAGACAATTTCCTCTAATTTCTATATTTGTAAACCACGATCAATTTATTCTCAGAGTCAGTATTAGTGCAGCTTTATATTTTGCAGTCATGCTACAATATTAAAAAAATCAATGTTTATAGTGTAATCTAAACAAAATTACACAACTTCAACAGTAAGGAAACAATTATTATTATTACTGCTGCTTTTGATTCATCTGAGCAAAATAGTTTACTGTAATTATTTTACCAAATTTAAATATTTTTCTTTCATATAATCATCTTTGGTAGGCTATCAGCTAGATCGATCACTCTCTATCACTTGCTTTCTTTCACTCTTTCACACACACATATACAAACTTGCTTATGTTTGTCCATTAAATTTGATGATGGACATCTTCAACAAGTTTTTGCTGATTGTAAATCCAAATTCTTAATGTACAGCTTTGGTTGAAGGCAAGATATGTGAATATTGGTTGGAGTGGCTAAATACTAATATGCATGCATGCCTCTTTTCTAACTTCTCTTGGGCACATTGAGTGCATTTCACCCTCTCCCATATCTTCAATGAAAAGTCCATAATGAATAGTTGATTTTACTTCTTTGGCCAGGCAATAACCAAGATGTATCTGAGCACACTACAGGTTTGAGTCATCTCAGCTGATACCTGTACAATATATATTTAATACTGGTTGTATTGGTTCAAAGGAGATTTCTGTGTGTATACTCCCATCACTCCAAGAAACAGAAAGTCTCCTAAAAAGATTGGATGTTAAAGCCTCAAGGGTCTTATATCAACTGTATGTAATCACACTCACACAAGAAGGTAGAAGGTAATCAAACAAATTACCAGATAGATGAGAATCTTGGTATGAAGATTGAAATGGTTATATTAGAAAGATACTATATTTGTACCTTTTAACAGTTACAGAGATCTGTCTGAGATAGTTTGTAATCTGCTCCAATCTGCTGTCATATTGGGAAGGTCTGATTAGTTGTTGTTGTTGTTGTTGTACTAAGTAAATGGGAAAGAAAGAAGGTGGTGTGGTGTGCCATTGAGGGATAACCTATTTCCTTGGTCTTAACTGTTAGGCCCATCTTTTAAAGTGCTGTAAGTGCTGCTGAAATAGTGACTTGAGGGCTTCTGGAGAGCAAGTTGCTAGAGTATAGTCATCAGCATTCTGTAGTTTGATGATCTGTTTGTGTCTAGGCTCAGTGTTGACTTACAGCTGCTGGACAACGCAAGGATGCTTATCAAATCAAAAGTTTATAGTGACTTCTGCCTCCCTTTCCCACAGAAGTTTTCTGTTGACTGTATCAAAGACCTTTGAAATATAAGTGTTTTGTCAAGATGGGCATTTAACAAAATTTCTCCATCACTGCCAAATCCACAGATTTAGGCTGGTTTAAGATTTGGTTAAAGAATTTGCTCCAACATTCCACAACTGCTTACTGACTTTTGAATAGAGATGTGTCATCTGATGACTTAAGTGTTGCTAGGAAATAATTTCAGGGGGTCATAAAATGTTTTTTTTTTATTTTTCATCCTAGAAATTATGCATTTCTGCAAGCAGATGAATTTCTTAAGCTTTTAAATCTACCATTCATTTCTTTGAAAAGCTTATTGTTGTTGTTTTAGAGTGTGATGAGGGGTTGTTTAGAGTTGCTCTGTGGGCCTTGGGTATATCATTCAGGAGCTTACAAATTCTGCTGGACTTCTCATTGAATCAATCTTGGCATTTTTGTCTCTTGAATCAAATCGTTTTGGCAGAAATCTAGTGTGGGAGGTTCATTTGTCATTTATGTTAGTTTCTGAAGTTAGGAGTGTATCTGAATCCTTTGGTTTGATAATTGGTGAGTGAGGGTAGATTTTACAAATGCTGGAATTTTTGAGCTTGCAGTAACACACCCATGCATGTGCATGAGAGGCAAAATTTAGAGCTTAGGCTTTGCAATTGCTACTGAGGCAAGTTCAACAAGATACATATACTACTTCACTTTTTACCAGTTTGCCTGATTAACTGCACATGTACTCTTTATTGTTGAATGGTTAAGACAGAATATGTAGGAGTACTGAAACTGAAGATAAAACCTGGGCCTGTAAAATAATGTGATTAGTCAACCAATATAAGCATTGGACTACAAAAGAAATGACTATTAAAAATTTATCAACTTTATGAACAGTAATAAGTTTTTATGGTCACACACACACACACTACACTGTAAAGTGGTTGTCAAGCAAGCAGAGTTGTTGAATCAAGAGCACCCTTTAATCTTGTCAAAGACATGCCAACCTCTATAGTGCTGGTATCATGATAAAATGCACCCACTACACTCTGTAAAGTGAGGGATTAGGAGGACCCTTTAGTTTTGTTGAGAACATGACAACTTCTTCAGTGCTGGTACCATAATTTAATATATGGAGTAAAGTGGTTGGGTTAGAAAGAGCATCTAGTCATAGAAATCAAGTCAAAAATGTAACATACAAGTTAGATGTGGTCCTTTGATACATCTAGGAGAGCAGTGACTCAAAATAAGAAGTAACATGAACTAGAATGATCTTTTCAATTTCTGCCAGTATGAAAAGCAAGCATAAAATTATGATGATGAAAATGATATAGATCTAAAGCATTGATGAATGGTAAGAAGCTCCCCACCTCCAGCTCGACGAGTGTTGATGTATCTATGTCTATGTAACTTTGAAGTTCAGCAAAAGAGACCAATAGAATAAGTACTAGGCTTTAAAAAAATAAGTCCCGAGGGCGATAGTCAAATGACTGAAACAAGTAAAACATAAAAGATAAAATACTATTTTTGTTACATTGTTAAGGCCTGTATCACTTAAGTAAAAGACAATATATACAATTGAAATCTTATTTTTATTAAGTGGGTCATTATAATTACCATTATTATGTAATCAGAAAAAATATTTTGTGCTCCAATATATGATACCAAAGATCTAATCTGGAGATTATGGATATTCATGTTCTTTCTGAAAGATCAGAACTTTGTATCAAAAATACAATAGAAAGCAAAAGAGAAAATGAAAAATCTATTGAAAATATTCTAATAAGCTGGTGTTTATTGAAAAGAAAGATTGATTTTTATTCAAAATATCAGGGGATAAAATATATCGATTTCACACTCATGCACATTTTGGGAAAGGGTGTATATAATTATTAACTAAGCTTGAGTATGCAAAAATGAAAATTAAATTCATTTGTAAAAATCATTACTTTTATTTGATAAAGTATTTTAATCCATTGTTTGCATACATTACATATGAGTTATCAATATAATTTACCTAATTATAGTTTCTGTAAATGGTACATTTAATTTATGAAAAGGATAAGTGAAAGAATATATTACATCTTTAAGCATATCTATTTTTGAGATCGTTAATTTTCAACATGTAAGTTGTAAAATATGAAATTGCAAAATTGTTTATAATATCACTCACTCTTAGGGCAGTGATGTAGTATGAGTTTTTGTTGACCTGTGTGGTAACTAAATTCGCCACCTGCTTCCCTTTCTTAAACATAACATACCGTCATCTTGTCTGTTCCCCCTACTGCAAAGTGGCAACTCTGTGTGATCTGGACACCCATAACTCACATACTATGCCACTTCTTTAAGGTTAGCCAAACTATGAGTCTCATCCTAACTTTAGGTTACACATCTAAATGTTAGGATTTTAACTTCAGTGGAGAATATGGAAAAAATGAAAACTGTAAATATTTCCACAAATAGGATTTTATGTAAAGATAAGAAAATATATATTATCCAAAGAAAGTCCCAAGAATTTGATTTTTAAGGTACCAACAAATTTGTGAAACAAAACGTTCCTGAATTAGCTATATGCAGCTATCAATCTTCATACACAAATATCTATACTGTACTATTCTACTTATTCTGTTACATACAGTTTTTAATTAAGGAAATAATAACATGACAATCAATACACCAATATCTCTTTCACATACACATATATGTATATGTGTATTCATCAGAATTATCACAATGTAACGTGATGTTCCAAGCACGTTAAAATTATTGAAGTATTTGATACTGCAGTAGATATGATAAAATATATTTGCATCTTAGAACATCATAGAGGCAGCTTGTATTATATATTTTGATACTGATAATTCTAGCCAATTAAGAACAAAAGAAATAACATGCAGAATCTGAACTTTATCAGCTAAAATAATCTATATAAACAATATATTGCTATTGATATGAGTAAATAAACATTGTTTTTCTTTTTTTGTTTTGAGAGTAATAAATACATATTACAATACAATACAAATCAATATAATACCATCACACAAATGTATGAACATACATTGGGGTATGGCATATCGTTGTATAATTATTTATTTTTACTGTTTTATCATGCTTACATGCTTGGGATGGTTTTCATTGTTAATCACTCAACTGTAATGTGAGAAGTAGAACCTATTGAGCCAAAGAGGGACTCTTTTTACATAGTCACATGAGTTTCTAGAAATAGCTACTAAAATTTCTTCAAACTGTATGCAACAGATTTTTTTTTAAAGGAGAGTTCCATTAGATAATGAAGTTCTGGATATACTATGCCTAAAAAATATGCCTGAATAAAAAACAAGATGGTTAAGGTTGGAGCAACTGACATGGGCCTAAACAGCATTGACACATGGAATGTTTAAATAGGGAAAATGAAGCAAGCAGAGTTATGTGTCTTACTGAATGCACAAAAACAATTAACATTTAATGATAAATGTGAATATAAAATATTAAAGAAAAATAAATAGAGAAATAAAATTTACATAACTGTTGCTTTCAGTTTCATTTATAATCTAACTACTTAACAACTAAAGATACAACAAAAACCAATTCCAGTGAAATCTCTCTCAGATTGCTAAACAGCTGTATAGTACAACACATTTAGAACTCGTGGAATATTCTAGCTAGAAGATTTCAAACCATTCACTTCCTCCTTATAACTTAAAGGTACTCTATGTTTATTAAGCTATATAATGCAGACATTACACAACTTATTCTACATCAACAACCATGAAATCTGGGTGAGAAAAAAAGCAACAAAAGATACTAAAAGTAGTAACCATCAAATCTACCGTTACCCTTCTTACCACCAGCACCAAAGAACTTTGGATAGATCGATCCAATCAGCGATTACACTCAACAACATAAGCATAACATATACACATAGATGACATGACAAAATACTAGAAATTTACTCACAAAATTCTCAGTATACATGAAATATAAAGAAAGCAAACTAATACACAAATTCTACACACTTGGTTAACATAAAGTGATAAGAAAAGTGAACAAACATTTTATCAAATCAATCATTGATTATGCTCCTCTTGTCTTGGTTCATACCCTCTTCCCAATAAACAATAACAAAACAGTTGGCACATACAAATCACACTAACTATACAATGAAATAATAAGTTATAAATGAAAGACTACCAAGACTAGCACTAACTGCGCAGGAAGCATTACAATTCATGCAGAAGCTAACACTACACTCAAACAGATCTACAACACCCTAACACACTATTACGACATTAGCAGAAGTACAGTAAATTGCTCACTGAGTCTAGATAAATACTCACACACTAATACACACACACACACACACACACACACATACACACGCAAAAAAACCCACAAAGAAAAAAAATAACAGCAGCGTCAATAACCTCATTAACTCCAAGCCAATGAAAGAGCTTCTATGCAGATGCTCATTTTGCTACAGATAGCAACCAAATCTCCTTCAAATCACACTCTGTCACCTTAAAATTAAAGAGACAACACTTTGCATAATGTGCACTATGTTGAATAAAATGGATACACTATGTTGAATAAAAGAAGGGAAGGTCACAGCTGGAATAATTCAGATCATAGGTTTACTCATTCAAACTGATCTGGGACTAAATAATAATTATCAAGTCAAATGCTGTGCTGGAATACACACAACCAGAGATAAATGTAGGACAACATCACTGTCATGGTTGACCATGTGCATCTTGCCTTTTTGTACTGCAACTACTACAAGAGTATAGAAGCATGCAGAAGAGGCTTGGAAAGTGGAGGAAACAAAACTTACTAAAACAGCTGTATTGTATTTAATGTAATAAGCTATGGCATATTGGAGAGTGCAGTATAGTTCTTAATAAGGTGAAGGCATGGTGGAACTGTGAATACCACTCAGTCATTTGACCAATTAACTACATGCCATAAGTCTGTTTGATCAGTACTATATG
This sequence comes from Octopus bimaculoides, assembly GCF_046866305.1. Lineage (NCBI taxonomy): Eukaryota > Metazoa > Mollusca > Cephalopoda > Octopoda > Octopodidae > Octopus > Octopus bimaculoides. The sequence continues at coordinate 81,872,445 of NC_142930.1, read as the reverse complement.
TCAAGAAGACCCAAACATTTTTAGGGTGGTTGGGTGAAATGAGAAGCTGTGACATGTTTAGCTTAAAATAGTTTCAACAATGAATCAAACTGGATTGTGACTAACAACACTTATAGGTTCAAAACTATCTAGAGGTTTGAGGAAAAAAAAATCTTTTAGCTAGATATAATACATGTGCTAATACAATGTTGAGTTTAGCATGCAAGTAGTAATAATTGATTGTATTAACACTAGTGTATAATTGAGAGTTATTTTGTCAGTCTTGGATGGAGGAAAGCTGGTGTCAACTTCGGTATGATATAAATTCAGAATTTAGAATGACAAAATATTGTAAAGCATTTAGATGATGACGACGATGACAACAACAACAACAACAACAACAATAACAACAATAATAATGATAAATGCCCTGATGCAGTACCAGGTATTGGCTCTCATGGCTTCTGATCTTAACTGATTGGAAGTGTTATCAGGTACATGTTTTGTCTTAGTATAAAAGATAGGCTACAACAAATATTCTGCTCAATACCACAGATTTACTTGTCGGTTTTTTGAGCATGTCCCTTGGTGGATGACAGAAGTAGTGGAGGAGCATCATAGCCATGTGTTGAGAGGAATTCTTTGGGGTTTGAATAGTTCACCTCTAGAAACATGAGTGTTTCATTCATCATCCTTAAACAAACCTTTTGAGGGGATGGACTACTCAACCAGAAGAAAATTCTTACTTGGCCCCAACTGCAAGGTCATGTGCTGTTTATCTTTATGTAAGATCATCACATTGCACACATATGGTTGTGATGTATGTGCCTGGTGTACTCTTATCAGGTGGGTAGTCATGATAGGTATATAGGGCTTCATATATTTGTATCCCAATATCACTTTGATGGCATGTGCTGCTCTCTCACTCAATAATAATAATAATAATAATAATAATAATGATGATGATGATAATAATAGTTTCAATTTTTAGCACAAGGCCAGCATTTTTGACTCCAGTGCTCAATTGGTACTTATTTTATCAATCTCAGAAGAATGAAAGACAAAGTCAACCATGGTGGGATATGAACTCAGAACAACAATAATAATAATAATAATAATAATAATAATAATTCTTTCTATAATAGGTACAAGGCCCTGGAAGTTTTGAGGTGAGGGGGCTAGTCGATTACATTGATCCCAATGTTCAACTGATACTTATTCTGTTAGCCCTGGAAGATGAAAGGCAAAGTCAACCTTAGTAGCAAAGTTAACTTCAGTGACATAATAGTAATAATAATAATAATAATGATAATAATAACAATAATAATGATAATAATAATAATAATAATAATAATAATAATAATAATAATCCTTTCCATTATGGGCAGAAGGCCTGAAATTTTGGGCAAGGTGATTAGTCAATTGCATTGACCCCTATGCTCAACTGATACTTATTCTATTAACCCCAAAAAGATGACAGACAAAGTCAACTTGGTGGCAAAATCAACTTCAGCAGTAAAAAATAATAACATTGGTTTCAAATTTTGGTACAAGACTAGTAAGTTTTGGGGGAAAATTGACCCCAGTACTCAACTGGTGCTTATTTTATCAACCCTGAAAACATGAAAGTTTTAAGTTGATCACAGTGGTATTTGAACTCAGAACCTAAAGATGGACGAAATGTCACTAAGCATTTTTCCAGGCATGCTAATGCTCCTACCAGCTCGCTGCCTTCTTAATATTGATAATAATAGTAATAATAATAATAATAATAATAATAATATTAATAATAATAATAATTCTGAAATTTTGGGGTGGGGGCTAAATGATTATATTGACCCCAGTACATAATTGGTACTTATTTTATGGACCTTAAAAGGATGAAAGGTAAAGTGGACCTTGGCAGAATTTGAACTCAGAACGTTAAGATGGCTGAAATGCCGCTAAGCATTTTATCTGCCAGGTAAACAATTCTGCCAGCTCACTGCCTAAGCAATAATAATAATAATAATCCTTTCTACTATAGTCATAAGGCCTGAAATTTTGGGAGAGGGGACTAGTCAATTACATCAACCCCAGTGTTTCACTGGTACTTAATTTATTGACCCCAAAAGGATGAAAGGCAAAGTTGACCTCAGTGGAATTTGAACTCAAAACATAGCTACAGGCAAAATAGCGCTAAGCATTTCGCCCAGCATGCTAACGATTCTGCCAGCTCACTGCCTTATAATGAAGGATAATAATAAGTAACATCCTGCTGTTTTCCGGCTCAGTAGCAAAAACAACAAAAATAGTAAAATACAGACCAAATTTGAGATTTCTGACTGAAAACCCAATTATGAAAAACATACAAAATGCACTATTTTTATCTTCAATATTACTTCATAGATAATGGCTTCAACACCAAAGAGAATGTCACTAAAGCAAATGTTACCGAAAAGAATGTCACCAAAGCAAAAATCACTGAAGAGAATGTCATCAAAGAGAATGTTAACAAAGAGGACATCTCTTTCCCATGGATATTAGTGATGTAAGTGAAACCAAATGCTCTCAACTAGAAGATGAAACTGAGTCACAAATCTCACTAATATGGGCAATGACAGTAGCAATAATGTTTTTCTTTTTTTCATAGGTACACTGTTTTGTATGGAAGAAATAAATAGTGTTTGATCAAAACTCAAACACTAGTTGTGAAGGTCCAACATACATTAGCTTCATTGTAGCAAAATAATAATTTTTACTAGGTAAATATCAATTAATGATTTGGAATTCACTGTGATGAAAGAACATCAATCTTTAAGTGTAATTGTATCATCTTTAATTTCCAATTAGTAGTTTTGAGGACTAGACACATCCAAATTTTTAAATTGCTTTTATTTTCCTTTCATTAGTGTACATTGTTTTTACTAGTACACTGTATTACTGATTTTTAGTCCTATATTTTTTTTTAATGAATTGCTGTTTTCATATTTTCTTTACTTAAATTATTTTGGTTAATTTAAGAAGGGAAAGCAGATTCTATTGGTTGTATATTCTTTAAAGTGTTTCAGCTTTAAAGCTGCAGTCATGCAGGGGCACCACTGTTGTAGGATTAGCTATAATATGAACAGTTCAAAGGTTTTACTTAATGCCTCTATCTCAACAATAATAAGGCCTTGTTTTTCAGATTTCAGAACTGTAGCAGTTTGAAATTCTCTAACCCCTCCTTTACCTTGTACTGTTAACAGGGAAGAGCTCAAACTAAACATTAACTCATACATTTATCATTATTCCTCAGTCAACAAGATGTGTACATTGTTAAGGCACCCAAGATTAACTAATACAAATAAAAGGTTTTGATATAGTGAAATTTCTAATATTTAATGAAACCATTTTTATTATCAATTCTGTTTAACATGAGACAGTGTTACATTGTTCTTTATTAGAATAAGTTGGCATGTCCATCTGAATGCCATGTAAATATAAACTGAGTATTAATTAGTGAATTGCTTCATTAGATACTAAAAACTGCAAGCATACCCCATAACAAGAATTATATTGTCTTAAAGTGAATTAAATAAAAAAATTAAAAAACCAAATGAAATAATTTACAAAGAAACACCTTTCTTTTCCTTTCAAGTTTTGTTCAATTTATGATTAGGCTGAGTTGTTTTCCTTTAAAGAAAATCATCTTTTAGTTTGTATAATTATAATTATATGAAATTTTAATTAAATAGAGAAACCTTACCTTAAAAATAACATTTCCTCTCCAGCACATCTCCAAGATATAATTGTAGCTCCTGTAACATGAAGAATGGAATAATAAATAATACATTGTTCATTTCTTTGCCTTTTCTTCAAAGCAACAAATTATTTTAATGTTTATTGTTCTGTGTTGGTACAGATTACATGAATTTGATAAGGAATATAAGGCTTCAATTCAGAGCCTTAATACTAGTGTAAATTAAATTCAGCTTGATTACATAGAAATGCAGAAATATATTAAGTACAAAACATATGTATTAGGAACAAAGGCCTTATAGCTAAATTCCTTTTTATTATAATCAACACTTTTATATTTTAGAGAACTGGTGATATTTGTGTACAGTCATAGAAATAAAGACTTTCAAAAATTTTAATATAAAGTATTATTTAATTCAACTGGGTAATCACAACTGGAAACTGTTATTGTACATAAAGGCTTGATGTTTTGTCAGTTTTGTTTTAAGGGTGATGGAGTCAGTAGGAAAGGTAAAAAATTAACCTTGCTTTAGTTTTGTCTCTAAAATGTTTTATTGATTTAATTTTCCTAGGATTCACAAAATAGCTACACGTAGATTAAACTAGTTATAATAACCTCTAAAAAATTGGCTTTTAGCCTAATCAAATTAATAATTAAAGACTAATTTCTAACTTTTCCATAAAATTACTATTATCAAAATAAAGGCCATGAAATTACTAGCATCAATTTAATTTTGGCTTTCTTTTCTACTTATATTATTTTAATATTTATCAACCTTTATAGAATGAAAGGCAAAGTTGATGTCTGAAGGATTTGAACAAATCCTGCTGAGGTTATTATGTTTTTCATTCCCTCGGGGTCAATAAATGAAGTACAGTCTAGTATTGAGTTAATTTTTCATCTTTCTTGTTCTCTTTAAACCCCGGAAAGGGATGAGCTGTATCAGCTTTAAACATACTCAAAATATACCATATGCCACAACAACACTCCTATGGTTCTATTAAGAGTAATGCCCTTCCACTGCCACTATTGTTGCTGCTGCCACTAAAATTCATATTTTATGAATATGTATATCAACTATTATTTCCAGAAAGATCTTGCTGAAAATCTTTAAGATGTAAACACTAACATTAAAAGTGATATTTAATGATATTTTAAGGTTCTTGAAAAATTAATCCAATGAGAAATTTTTAATTATCAAGTTTTATAACATATAAATATAAAAACAATCACTTACAAGAAAAGATCATTGATTTCAAGTCAGCAACCTCCAAAACCAAATAGTAACAATGTGGATCTATTTAGATCTTTTATTTATTGAATTTCTATGAATGGTTCTGATTTCAGGTGAAGAGCTAATTTTTGTAATGCCATCAGCCTTTATATGATAAGTCAAAAAGGACTTATTATTGAAAATGAATAGTCTCAGTGAGCAAATAATGTAATAATTACATTCCATTAAAGTGATCCTATTATTCTTGATTAAAGACTGAATGTCAAGTACAAAGATTTCATTATGAGTGTATATGAATATTGAGTCATGGGATAAATAAAACTAAGCAAATAAAATATCTCTGAAAATATATACTGCACAGAAGGCGTAGGAGTGGCTGTGTGGTAAGTAGCTTGCTTACCAACCACATGGTTCTGGGTTCATTCCCACTGAGTGACATCTTGGGCAAGTGTCTTCTACTATAGCTTCGGGCCGACGAAAGCCTTGTGAGTGGATTTGGTAGATAGAAACTGAAAGAAGCCTGGCGTATATATGTGTGTGTGTATATGTTTGTCCCTACCAACATCGCTTGACAACCAATGGTGGTGTTTACGTCCCCCGTAACTTAGCGGTTCGGCAAAAGAGACTGATAGAATAAGTACTAGGCTTACAAAGAATAAGTCCTGGGGTCGATTTGCTTGACTAAAAGCAGTGATCCGGCATGGCCACAGTCAAATGACTGAAACAAGTAAAAGAGTAAAAGAGAAGCTAAATATGAAAGCTCATAATGATTTAATTTTAAACCTTGTTAATTAGCAGAAATGAAAAAGTAGTTATATACTAATTCTTCAGCATTTAAAAGTCCTACATCAGCAAGAATGGCTGTGTGCTTGTGAGGATCTCAATAGAAGGAAAAAAAAGACAGTAGAAAAAGTCAAATGCTACTATCATCTGGAAAGCATTGTCACACCTCACCCCATCTTATACATGAACAGCATGAAGTTACAGCCAAATATTAGGCCCTACTATTACCAAGGATTTCTATAGGCAAAAGTACATTCTTTACTTAGTTACGACAACAATTCAGAGATTGGTTCTCTATGGGATCAGAAAATACTTCATTCTCCAACAATTATTGACACTCTGCAAAACTCAGGTGTGGTTGCAATGGAGTATTACTCCTATATCTTAAGATAGTGTAGTTACTGCACAAACAGGAATCTTAGACCATATCCAGAATAAAGCCACTTGATTGACTGGCATAAACCTACTCATAGACACATTTTAGTTTCTGGTTTGCAGACATGCTGTCTCCTCTCTGCCTTTTCTATTGATGCTTCTTGGAGCTCGCTGGTCTTGTGTCATCTCCATTCAGGCACTTCCAACTCATTCATCTTTACTCCCCATAACACTAATGATGTAAGGTTTGGAGTTGTTTCTGATCCCACTTAGCCCAACTCTAACCTCTACAGGCAGTTTTTGCTCCTTAGGACATCAGCTCTCTGGAATCCCATCCCTGCTTACACCATTCTAGCACTTGCTGATATGCAACAGTTTATGTATATATATATATATATATGTATATAGTGTGTGTGTGCATGTTCATGTATATGAAAGAACAAACAAAGAGTAATGCTAAATAAACTCAAGTATACTGTTTTATTAGAGTTTCTGTTTTTTGAATACTCAGAAAGAGTACTATTTCTGAAAACTGAAAATAAAATAAAAGACTATTTTATTTCTGAATTTGTTCAGCTTTGTTCTTTATTTGCTTCACTGTTACTACACTTAAAGTATTGAGTACTTCATAACCATTGCTGTCTGCTTGCACATTGTACAATGTATATTCACAAAAGTTGTGAACATTAGCCAGAAAACCAATAAACCAATGCTTTTCAATGAAAATACGCAGTGGTATCTGTTCTGCCCATGTTGCACCAAAGTTCTTTTGTCAATCCTGTTACCATGAACACATTGAACAAGTGACTAGTCTATTGGAAACCAGCAGCCAGTGATGGAAATAAAATAACGGACAGTTTCAAATTTGTTAAGTGAGAAATAACATGTAAGTTATTTAAATAGTTACTTTGAATATACATGCACATGGTGCAGAATCAGTATAGCTTAGTAATACAATATTTACGAACTGAGGTTCAACAAGCCAACAAGAAAACCTCTATGTTGTTGCTCAGCCTATGAGAAACAGCAGCCCAAACAACTTCAACTTATAGTCTATCATCTTAAAAAAGGAAGGACACATTCAACATATAATGTAGTTGATATACAAAAAATGGGAATGATCAATGCTATATTTGAGCTGACCTGGTGCTAAAACAACTCAAGTTCATTCCTGCAGCTCTTAACTCTCTCTCTTTACTCCTTTACTTGTTTCAGTCATTTGACTGCAGCCATGCTAGAGCACCGCCTTTAGTCGAGCAGATCGATCCCAGGACTTATTCTTTGTAAGCCTAGTACTTATTTAATCGGTCTCTTTTGCCGAACCGTTAAGTTAGGGAGACATAAACACACCAGCATCAGTTGTCAAGCGATGTTGGGGAGACAAACACACACACATCATCATCGTTTAACGTCTGCTTTCCATGCTAACATGGGTTGGACGATTTGACTGAGGACTGGTGAACCAGATGGCTACACCAGGCTCCAATCTGATTTGGCAGAGTTTCTACAGCTGGATGCCCTTCCTAATGCCAACCACTCCGAGAGTGTAGTGGGTGCTTTTATGTGCCACCGGCACGAAGGCCACATATACATATATATGACAAGCTTTTTTAAGTTTCCATCTACCAAATCCACTCACAAGGCTTTGGTCGGCCCGAGGCTATAGTAGAATACAAGGTGCCATGCAGTGGGACTGAACCTGGAACCATGTGGTTGGTAAGCAAGCTACTTACCACACAGCCACTCCTGTGCCTTATTATTTCGTGTAATTATTTTGTGTTCTTTTGAAAACTACTTGATTTTATTTGGTGAAACTAAGTATAATTATTATTAGGTGAAACTAAGTATAATGTCAATATAAAGAATAAATCTATACTAAATTAACACCTCAAGAAAAAGAAGCATTGTTTCCTCATATGTTACCTCTTTGGTTAATTTTTCTAAAAAACAAGATAATGAGTTAAGAACTTAAGAGTGTTCAGAACAACTTATCAAGGGAAGAGAATGTTATTATTGTACTCCTCATCCCCTCATCTGATGCAGAGGGGAGGTTAGACAACATGCCCGCCTCTCCTTGAGATCATTCATAATGAGAACTTAATGAGATATCTTTCTTCCCAAGGGCAATATCCAGAGTTTAGGAACAGGAGAAGAAGGAAGAATAAAACGATGAAGAAAGATTAGATGAAGGAGAACAGAAAGAAGGAAGAAGAAAAAGATGATAATTACTGGTCATTAATTATCATATGACACTCATAGGTTAAAACTTATTCCAAACTTCTTGCTAAACTTAATTAATACATTCAACAAGTGTTGTTTCTACACTTTTTAAGAGGAAGAAACTGAAAAAAGTAAAACAGATGGACAAATAAAAATAATTGTTTGTAGAAAGGAAGAATATCAACATCATTAGCATTGAGTTCAACATTATTAGCAGTGACTACATATTCTGTCTTAATAGTGATAACCAGAAGAATACAAAGAGCCAAGTGTCTATTGCACTTGCTAGTACACACACACACACACACACATGTATAGAATCATAGCTGCAACTTGAATGCGAGAGAACAAGGCTTGAATAGATAATTGTACTGATCAATTATTTCATGCTACTATCTTTATGAATGTGTGTGTGTGTGTGTGTGTGTGTGTGTGTGTGTGTGTGTGTGTGTATATATATATATATATATATTATCAAACAAGGATGATTTCTACAGAGCCAAATCTCCCTCAAGTCCCACTCTACTGTCTAATGTATATACATATAATATGAGTCAATGAAGGAGAGCTCAACAAATTAGCTAAACACTATAGAGCAGGCATACTACTCTCAAGCTACACCCACTGTCTGTTTTGATATTTCTAAATAATAATAATAATAATAATAATATGAAGTAACAGAGAACTGGTTTGAGCATGTACCAAGTAAAGTTATGCAAGAGGATGGAAAAGTAACGATACTCTGTGACTATTATATTCAGATAGATCGTGTAATCAAACATCGTTGGCTGGATATTGTTATACTGAGTAAGAGAGACAAATACTGTCAGATCATTGATGTAGCCATACCAAATGACATGAGTGTTGTGAGTAAAGAGGTTGAAAAAATCACCAAGTACTCCGAATTAAAAGTGAAAATGGCAAGACTCTATGGAATGTGAGAGGGTGATATTAGTGGTGATCAGAGCATTGGGATCAATTCCATGGAAACTTCAAGACTTCTTAAGGCAACTGGAAATCCCATGCAAGATTAATGTCTTGCAAAAAGCAACCTTATTGGGCACAGTGCACATCTTAAGGAAAGTATTATCTGTCTGATGTCCTTGTGACTTGACAGATGAGTAAAAACTCCGGTGCATTTTTACCTACACTGTGTTATGAAGGATTAATAATAATAATAATAATAATAATAATAATAATAATAGAGTCAAAATTAAAAGAAGAGTGCCATTTGCTATCTCGTGAACAATATTTCGACATCTTGCGTGTCTTCCACTGGTTCAAAAAATAAATTTGTCAATCTACTTCATTTTCGTTTATATAGAAAGGATTGAGGTAACTCCTCCTGAAGATATAGCAAATGGCACTCTTCTTTTAATTTTGACTCTATATCTTCAGGAGGAGTTACCTCAATCCTTTCTATATAAACGAAAATGAAGTAGATTGACAAATTTATTTTTTGAACCAGTGGAAGACACGCAAGATGTCGAAATATTGTTCACGAGATAGCAAATGGCACTCTTCTTTTAATTTTGACTCTATATCTTCAGGAGGAGTTACCTCAATCCTTTCTATATAAACGAAAATGAAGTAGATTGACAAATTTATTTTTTGAACCAGTGGAAGACACGCAAGATGTCGAAATATTGTTCACGAGATAGCAAATGGCACTCTTCTTTTAATTTTGACTCTATATCTTCAGGAGGAGTTACCTCAATCCTTTCTATATAAATAATAATAATAATAATAATAATAATAATAATAATAATAATAATAATAATAATCCTTTCTACAATAGGCACAAGGTCTGAAATTATGGAGGAGGGGACTAGTTGATCACATCAACCCAGGCATTTGACTGGTACTTATTTCATTGACCCTGAAAGGATGAAAGGCAAAGTCAACCCCAGCGGAATAATAATAATAATAATGGAAGAGAAGGGTATGTTTAAGGTGACTGAGCAGAGATTAGTTGATCAAGCTAATGCTATTGAAAGAAAGTGGATGACAGAATTGGAGGTGGAAAAGATCACAAGAGAACTGGAAAAGAAAGACCAGGCAGTAGGAAAGACATGCAACAACATAAGAAATACAGCTCAAACCAAAGAAGAATCCAAAGAAAAAAATAATAATACTGCTACCAATAAGGAAGGGACAACTGATTTAAGTGAAGAAAATCAGAAGATTTTAGATGAGTTGCAGGAAGTAACGAGTAAAGGAGTAAGAAAAAGATTGCCAGCATTAAAAGGCACCAACAGAAGGAAGCTGCTAGAAATGACTAGGAAAGTAGATTCTGTTATCAGGAGAATGGAGACGCAGTATGGTTAAAGAAGGTGAGGGAAGAAGTAGTGAGTGAGAAGCAGCCAGATCTAAGATTAACTAGTGCATTAATGAGCAAAGTGTTAAGAAAAATACCAAATTGGAAGGGCCCAGGACCAGATTTAGTTCAAGGGTACTAGCTAAAGAAATTTAATAGTTTACATGGGAGGCTGAGGGAACAACTTCAAGATTGTCTTAATGGAGGAATAATACCAGATTGGATGAATAGAGGGAGGACAATACTCATCATGAAAGATGTATCACAAGGGTAATACAGCTGGTAATCATAGACCAATCACTTACTTACCATTAGTGTGGAAGCTGTTAACAGGAACACTTTCAGAAAGCATTTATGAGCACTTTGACAACCAGAATTTACTGCCAGAAGAACAGAAAGGTTGCAAGAAGAAGGCTAGAGGAATGCATGCTCTATTATACATAGACAAAGCAGTTCTAAATGAAGTAAAAGCTAGAAAGAAAAATCTAACAATAGCATGGATAAATAGGAAAGTCTATGACATGGTCCCACACTCATGGATAAGTGAATGTTTGAGTATATTCAGTATAGCAGACAATGTAAGAGAATCAATTAGTTGTAGCATAAAGAAATGGAAAGTAGATCACTACTCAGGTGACACACTGTTAAGGAAAGTTAATATCAAAAGAGGAATTTTCCAGAGGGACTCATTGTCCCCTTTAATATTTGTCTTATGTTTGATCCCCCTCAGTTTAGTATCAGGAAGGGCAAAGGCAGGGTATCAGTTCAGAAATAGTAACGAGAAAATAAACCATTTGCTCTACATGGATGATCTGAAGCTTTTTAGTAAGAATGAAAATGAGATAGATTCTTTAATACAGTCTCTAAGACTCTTTAGCAAAGAATTTGGCATAGATAAGTATGCAATATTAGTTATGAGAAGGGGACAAGTAGCCATCAGCAAAGCCATCCAATTACCAGATGACCAGACATTAAAATCATTGATAGGAGGAGAGAGTTATAAGTATCTAAAAGTATTAGAATCTGACAGGGTACTAACTATAGAAATGAAAGCGAAAATTGAGAAGGAGTACATCAGAAGGGTGAGGAAGCTAATGAAGTCAAAGCTAAATTGTCCAAATCTAGAGAAGGCTGTAAATACTTGGGCAGTATCATTACTTAGATATTCAGTAGCTTTTATAGATTGGGTAAGCATGAAAAAACGTTTCTGAAAGTCATGGGCATTATGCTGTCTTTTGACTTCATAAGCATGTCCACCAGTGATAGAGGTACTGAATTCAAAAAGATAGTCAAAGTTGTTGGAAAGATGGTGGATAATCTTATAGGCTTCTACAAAGTCAGCCACTAAATGTTGAGACATTAGTGTGTCAATGTCCAGAGAGGCAGTATATCTGATTGCATGCCTTTGGACAGTTTCCAATAGATCAATATTCTGGACAAGATAGGAGTTACAGACTGGAGATTCAAAAAAAGTATGGATGAACCTAGCCACATATAACCTTAAATAGATAACTAGTGAGTGACTGACAAAAGTCTTACTAAGACTTCAGTAGTAGCCAGATCTGATAGATAAGCAGTCAAATCTCCATTAAATCATGTCTATTGGCTTATATATAAGCAAACATGGAAGACTTATATGTGTATGGAGCTCAGGTGCACTATAATTTATCTGAAAAAGTTACAAGAGTAGACAAAGAACTGACATATAAGCTATGTAAAGAAAGACAACAATGAAAGCTAGAAGTACAAGCACAATTCACAGAATAAAACACAAAAATAGAAGAAAGTGAACATTAAAAGTGCCATGAAAAATAAGGGTACATTAGGTACAACAGGTGCATGATCAGCAAGAAATAGCAGCCAAATTATCTTCAAACCACCTTCAAGTCACACCCTATTGTCATAAGTTTATGTATGAACTAATGAGGGTGCCTCTATATGATATTTCAATCTACTAGAAATAGTAGTCAAATACCCCTAAAGTCACACCCTACTGGCTTACAGACTTATGTATGAGTCAACAAGAGAGACCTCTAACTGAAGATGTAACTTACAGAATAGCATTTTTCTATCCCTAAAATCTACTTTCTTCTGTGTTTATAAATATGTTCATATAAATCAACATGGTATCCTGAAATGATAGAAATAGCAAGCAACCAAATCTCCCTCAGATCATGTCCTTCTTTTTTATGTTACTTTGAGACAATAATCATGCATAACTAGTTACTTCTCACAATTTAAAAGATATATCTAAGTAAAGGTATAATAAGAAATACTTGAGGATAGCAAGTCTCATATATGGAACCATGGCACTACATGCAGGATGCAGTCTTAATAATACACTTGATTTATACACTCATGCTTTTATTACAATATTAATTACAATTATGTTTTTTCCAGTTAAATATAGATTAAACTGGGATTCATATATTTCATTTGGGTTTAATGCATCTTAGGTTACATACAATGGTGAGATAATATTGTTGAAATATTAAAAACTATTGTGTTCAGTATTATGAAAATATATACTGGAGATAACATTATATAAGGAGAAAAAATGTTTTTCCGTTATGTGATGTGCTTAGTTTTGAATATTATGTAACTAAACAATCATACAACTATTTTAAAGATAAATCAAGCTACAAGAAGGCTTAAATATATTTTTCCAAGTCCTACATAGAAAAAAAAAAAAAAATTAATCACAAATACACATAATAGACACACACTGATTATTGATCACAATATTATATAAACTTATATTTACATAATAGGGTTGGAACTTGGAAACTTTGAATTAGAAATAATATATAAAAGGGAACACTCTACTTTTGAACAAAGGAATATTGGATGACTGATAAAATGATAGCATGATATGCCAACATCCTGTTGATTCTGGAGTGTAAATGAAAAGAATTTTATTTTACGAGGAATAATTGTAAGAGTAACATTAAGCAGAGTGTTCCATGAATTTCCTGAGGTTTCATGAATTTCCTGGAGAGGAAGTTCTTGAATGTTATGAACTAGAATCATAAAAATCACACACAAAAAAAGAGCTATTACATATATTTTGTTTGCATTTAAGAACTATAAGAGAAAAAAAACTGCCAATGTGTTAGGTCTTACTTGAAGCTATCAATTGTCTTTTGAAGGAATTCATGCTCAATAAACACTTACCATCTAGATTAATCTGCCTCCATTGTTGACCTTACCAAATAATTAAAAAAATTTTTTACTGTCTCATAGTGCTGAAGGAACTCTCCACTGTGAAGATAATTATAGGCAATGTAAGAGTAATAAGAATGGCTTATTGGGCAGAAGAGAATGGAACAGTATACTTAAGTACTGAAGTCTGTCTTCACATTCATTCTCCTAATTTTTCCTTTCTAGCTTGATTTCAAACCAAGAGACTGCTTCAGCTTTTAAGTTTTTAATTTCATATAATTTAATGATCTTTGCAATCTGTTTCATGAAATCTTCCTTTGTAAATTACATTTCTACTGGATGAAGTAAATAAGTAAATTTATTTTCAGCTGTAAATTAACTTTTCAGTGATAATATGATAAAATGTAAATATAGTACATAGACTGATCAATGAAAATATTCTTCTACAGCTGAGTAACCAAACTTGGAAAAGAGTTCTATGGGCAACACTGTCTGACAAGGTTTAGCTCAATGTCCAGTTAATTTTTTTTTTATGCCAGTTGAAGTTGATTTACTTTTGAAATAGCTACTTGAATTGTTATACTTTTTCTATGTGGCTGTAAAACACATTTAAGAGCTGTTGTAAATGATTGCACACTTCAAGTTGTATAGCTAAAGAGCTGGTGTTACAGATTCCAGTCATGCTGAATAGATTGAAAGTATCAAAAAACAAACAAGAAAAGTTGCTGTACTTGAAGAAGGCTCCAACAGATGAGCTTCTTGATACATCTTACCTGAAGTGGCCAATATGTGTGAAATTAAATTTTTTTAAAAGTTAATGAAAAAACGTTTATACTTTTACATCTTTCAATTCAAGTGAATCATTTGTAACTAGTTAATTGGTCAGCTATACAGGGTGCATAAAGGATTTAAGGACATACCTTTTTGGGGTCATTGCTGCATTTTTTGTTAACTTTATATAATCCTTGTTTCAGAAAATAATAATGGCAGACCCTCAGCTTACTCAAGAAATGAAGAGGCATACTGTTATCATGGCTGTAAAGGCTGAACATAATGATTTTAAAAAATCACCAGACTTTTCGTCTACAAAGTTTGTAAGAAATAAGAGACTGAAGATGGAAATGTATCACCAGTATCAAAGTGTAAAAAGCATTCTAAATGCTCTGAAATCATCAGAACACCTGAATTTATCCAGCAAGTTCTACAGACCATTGATTACAATCCCAGAAAATCCATGTGGTTAATTACAAAAGATTTCCATATGTCAGAAGGAACAACCAGAAATGTTGTCCATGAAGACATCAGATATGTCTTATATGATGAGGAAAGGTCAATTTATGTTAGAAAAGCAAAAGAAAAATTCAATGCATCAGATCTAAAATACTCTTAAACAAACTGAAAATTCCAGCAGAAGAAAATTTGATTTGTTTTTTTTTTTCGGGCAAGAAAAACTTCGACCAAGAGCAAAAAGTTAACAGAAGAAATGACAGATGGTTATGTGTAGACCCTTCTGAAGTTACAAGAGTTATGCATACAAAATTTCTTGCAACTGTCATGGTGTTAGGAGTTGTCAGCAATGAAGGACATGTGATGCCTCCTTACTCCTTTCCCCAAGGCCTTAGAGTTAACACTGCTGTCTACATTGAGATCCTGGATAGACAGTGTATGCAATGGAAGGCCATATGTGTTTCAGCAAGACTCTGCACCATCACACAAGGCTCGAATAATGCAGGAATGGATGACTGAAAATTCTCATGATCATATAACCCCTAACATTTGACTTCCTAATTCCTCAGATCTCAATCCATTGGACTATTATGTGTGGAGTATTGTTGAGAGAGAGGTCAATGAACACACCCACAACACCAAAGATTCTTTGAAAATCGTCATAGTCAGAGTAATGTCCAGAATGAACCAGGACCACTTGATCTAAGCATGTAGACGATTTAGAACTCATATAGAAGCAGCTGTTGAAACATATTAAAACACTTTATTGAATAACTTTATGGAAAAGGTTTATTTTTATTTTCATAGCATTTTTTTATAATAAGGTTATCTGTTATTATAAATGTTTTTTTATAAACATAAGTCTGTCCTTAAATATCTTATGCACTCTGTACATAAATTGATCTTACTTGAGAGGGTCAGGTCACATCAGTTCATGTACTGTGACTCAGCCTAAGCTGTCACTAGTCTTAGCAGATGCATAGCTGGCCACTGTTCGGAAAGGTTTGATGGGCCACACTTTTGCAGTCTGTATTCTTTAACTCTTAAACCAATGTGATATTAGTTTATGCTAGGTAATTCCTGCAGAAGATTTGAATGAGGTAGAGAACTAAAATTCCTGATACTTCTTAGGATCTCAATTGTAAAGTTCTAACATCTAAAGCTTGATCCACTGGGACTGACCTATTTGTCTCCTCCCCACTGCAGCAGATGCCATGAATGCACCTTACACATTACTGGATATTTCCATGAATCCTTGGAGCAAGAGTTTTATAACTGGATGCTATATCTAATATTAGACAGCAAGAAGATAATAGTGTTATAAATTTTCTCTGAAGATAGAATTTTCATATAGCAATAAGGGTAAAAATATATCAGTGGAATTTGAAGTTACTCAATGTGCACAGGCATTCACACACACACATATGCATGCACGCACACGCACACACACACACACACACACACACACACACATCAAACTTTCTGTTGATTTCCATATTATAATCCTGGATATAATACAGAAATCCTTGGTTGCATAGGCACTTAAAATCATTTCCCTTCCAGGTTAAAGAATTTGAAATAGAGTCCTTAGATTTATTGCAAAACATGTTGAGGCAATTTTCATTCCTCAAGAACATAACAAAGTATCTGAAGAATATAAAACAATGATTTATGAGTCTAGTCATTGCATACACATACACATCTATGTTCACACATTCACAAATGCATATGATAGAGAGAGAGAGAAAGAGAATTGTAGAGAGTGATACAGAGAGAGAGAGAGAGAGAGAGAGAGAGAGAGAGAGAGAGTGCACATGTATATAAATTACTCTATCCTTTGATTGCACTGATGAATGTTTAAATAGTAGGTAGGTAAAGTATATGGTTGTTATTATGATCAATAATGGTAGTGAAAGTGTAAATGAAATAAACATTATGAAACCAGCCAAATACAGTCATGATCTACGCATGAAATGATATATGATGAAGCTCTGTCTATCTATAAATAAACTAGTCTACCATGAGATAATATTGTTCTGCTGGTTGAAAATAGTCAGTATTGTGGTGGTTTGATAGGTGACTAACAACAACTATAAAATAAATATATAATGAAGTGTTGAAATATTGAAACACTGTTCCTAATCTTGTATTTTTACCAATCTTTAGAATTCTACTGGAATGTAGCCTATTCATTCCACTTCAAGGGATCTACCAAGAACCTTGAACAGTCTTACTACCATAGAATGGCACTAATTACAGACACACACTGTTTGTCAAAACTTGAACATGATTTTTTAAAGGCAATTTATTAAAAACAGAACCAGAAACACAGACTTATAATCTGTGATATCATAAACAAATGTTAGATTGATGAACAAGTAACAAATGTCTGAATATATTATGGCAATCTCTACATTGTCAATGATTAAGTAGAAAATAATTTTTTTCGATTTCACAGACACACACGTATCCAAAAAAACAGCCAGCCATCTATCATTCATTATGTACACTGTTACAAATATGCTTCGTTTAAATTCGTCCTCATCTGATGGTTTTCATGAATTCTACTTTCTAATATGGACAGTATGCATGTGTGTGTGTGTGTGTGTGTCAATGTCAACTACTTTGTTGCTAAAGTGTCAAAACGACCTCCAAAATATAATGCATGTGTTACAAAATGATTTCATCAGCACAAGTTACAATTTGATTCTGTTTATTCCCAATATGTCAAAGTGACTCTGTAACATAGGTGAATACATTAACCAGTCTTGGCCATAGCATTTGGCAAGATGGCAAGATATGTTAAATTTGTTCCTAGCAACATAAATTTATGATAGAAAAAATAACTGAAAAGTCTAGCTGATTCTAACCCAAGCATTTGTTTGTGATTTCAATATGGTCTAGACTACATTTGTTAATGAGAAAAGTCGTTTTGTATTTTGAAGATATGATCTGTGTGTGTGTGTGTGTGTGTGTGTGTGTTAATCTTTTCATCTTTATATGCAGTAATAACTTAGTTACCATTCTTGATATTGTTTCTAAAAATGCAGTGTTAAGCAGGGTCATTTTAACATAGTATAAAGAGATAAGAGCTTGATAGACTATTTTTAACAGTGACATGAATGCAAATGGGTGTAATTAATATCAGCAAACAACTTAAATCCAGAGATTTGTTGCACCTTCCAAACATTTAACAACTTTAGATAAAATTCCACAATGTGATATAAAGTTAAGATGAAATTAGAAAACAATTTTAATTGTGATCTAATGTTGTAAAATTATTAAACAATTTAAATTAATGAACTTCAATGAATATACAGGCTTATTCACCATTAATTCAGCTGGAAAGAAATAGTTTGAAGCAGGACACAAGATGCTATATCTGGGGTGATGGTCTATGCTATAGTTCTTCCTCAGACATTGGCTACTGCATTTTTTGGGGTCTTCACTCACAAAGCAGTTTGTGGTGTCAGGATATCATATCCAGAACATATCTATTTCACTTCACACTCACTCAGAATCGCTCTCAATGAACTGGCTCATGATTGCTGTAATGATGGTGGTACTGTTACTGAGGAATTAAACAGTAACAATTCTTTCTAGATCTGCAGTTCATGCCCATTTAAGATGTAATATTGTGCAAATTCTAACAGCTTTACAGTAGATAAACTCCTATTATGAAACTATCTCCTCCAAATCTTCTATGGTGATATTTTGCATTCTCCTTTCATCAATAAGCTCAATGGTATTATTAACGGCAACTTCTTTATGAAATTCCTGTTCATACAATTCTCTGTTACTTTATTCCTGGTTGCTTTGATATTATTAATGAACTTCAGTAAAAGTAATTTTTCCAGAAGTCTCTGATAGATTGTTCATCATGGTCATCCTTTTCTTCAACAAGTTGTAAGAAAATGCGACAAAAACAATAGGCTTTGATATTAGAAATTACACCTTGCTTCATAAGTTAGAGTGAGGAAGTGGTGGCTGGTGGAAGGAAAAACTTTGTTAGGAAATGTAGGTTTGAGGGATGCTGAAATTCTTGTGGTGGCCTAGAGAAGTATCAATTACCAACAATGCTTTAGGTTTAAAGTAATGTTCTTCACAATAACATTTCACTGCTAGACAAAAGTATAACACAAACTACTGAATGAAAATTTCTTTTAACCCTCAGACCTTCTTCTTTGATTTCCAAATTACAAACAAATGCATTTTCATATTCCCTACAAAAGTCATAGCATTTCTGAATGATAAATGAGCATTGACTTCAGTATGAAGTCTGCCTTACGACTAAATAGTAATGTTAAGAGATCATTTCCGACCATGAACCTAAAATTGTTTTTTCTTCTCAGAAGAGGAAAGTGTAAGATGGTATTATCCCTCCCATCTCACATTGAATATAAGTTGAGGTGGGTGTAGTTGCTACACTAGATGATGCTCTTAAGAACTCAGGAAAATTCCTTGACTGTTTGGGTATCTGCATTTGCAAATGTCACTATTTGCAACTTCCCCATATGGATGTGGTGAAAGTTATATCGTTATTTGATCTATCAAACCAGCCTCTGCTAGCTATGAATGCTTCTGAACTATCTTTTTCTTCTTGTAAGCATTTGAAATGCTTCATGCTTTTTCCATTCTGATAAGTTGGCTTAACAGTATGTTGTATTGCATCTAGTCATCCATCCATGCAACAAGCATATTTTCCATTTTCCCCAAAATTTACTCTTTGAATGAACCATCTTCTCTGTTGATAACAATGAGATTGCCATGGTAGAAAACTTTTTCATGTCCACGTTTTTCACGATGGTTCTAATTGTTGATGTGGTACATTTAAAGACTTATGCATATTTACCTGTCATTCACCAGCTTTCAATCACAGCAACACTTGCAATTTTACATTCAATATAATGCACTTTCTCAACATCAGAGCTGAAATATATTTAATCTTTGCTCATTCAGCTTTACATCCATTTTTCCATACTAGCATAAATTAAATAAAACTGTTGATGAACATTTTCTGTGGCTGAATGGTCTTCGTGTTGCTAGCCTTATCTGTTTTCTATGTATAGCATTTTTTTTCAATACACTGGTCATCACATAAAAGCTGAAACTATGTTTAAAGGAGAATGTAAAGAAAGATGTCTTTTTTTCACTCAGAAAGTATTAATAAGGACACAAGAAATGACATTCTTCACAACTATTTGGTTTAGTGTTTGGTTCTATTGCATAGTACCTTGGGGAAGTGTTATCTACAATAACCCTGGGCAGACACCAATGTCTTGAGAGGGACTTGGTAGACAGAAACTACAGAAAGCCAGTTGTATGTGTCTGTGAATGTGCATGAATGCTTATATTCCCTGCTTGTCACTGCTAGAGTGAAGTGGTGCTCATGCTGACATCCTTTGTTGATATTATGGCCTGTCAATCTATACTTTTAAATACCAGTAGTATAAAGAAATCGCTTACTTGAAAAACAGGTAAATGTTGGTAACAAAGAGAGCATTTGGTTGTAAAATCTTATCTCAAATAACTATTTTTTCATGCTGGTATGCAAAAATGGACGTTAAGCAAACAAATGAATGAACAAAATATTATAGCCTTCTTCTTAGTTTCCTCTCACAAGGCACTGGTTGTCCAAAGGCTATAGTGGAAGACACTAAGGCGCCAAGAAAGAGGACTGAACTCAGAACCATGCACAGAGAGAGAGAAAGGGGGAAGAGGGGAGGAGAAGAGAGGGGGCATAAAATAAAAGTGTTAAATTAAACAGAAAGCGTGTTAAATTAAACAAGAAAATATCAATTGTAATGTCAAGGTCTCTAGCAGGCTAAAAGATGGATTTTTAAACTAAACAATCAGTGCAGAGAGGAGTTTGAGTGGCAGCAGACACAAAAATATTTCCAAAGAGATACTAATTAGAGTAAAAAGAAGAAGCCTAGACAATCAATAAAAAAAAACAAAGAGAAGAACGAGGAAGAGAAGAGACAGAAGAGAAAGAGAGAGTGAGAGAGAGAGAGAGAGGAAGGAGGGAGAGAAAAATATATGAGAATGATGTTTTGCAAACGACTTGCACATGCAAGTGCTACCAGTCAAGAACTCCACATATCGGAAGCCAGCAAGTGTATGGGGTTGTCAGGAGAAAATGTGAGCCGTTTCGGGGCCTACCTCTCGATGGCATCAATACACATCGGCACCCCTTTACTGATATGAGGCTTCGCTTGCTAGATCAACTGGTTATTAAATACAGCTCAATGTTCTTCTAGCCACCGCTCATCATCTCTTTTTAACCAAATCCAGTGGCTAGCCTTTTCCACTGTAGTTTGGATATCGGTCATGGTGGTATTTACTTTACGATGAGTTAGGCCTAACAATAACAACAGTCGTTTATCTTCATGAGAAACCGTTAACTAAATTCACAACTTTCTTTCCTTCACAGCACATTAAGGCTATAATGGAAGACACTAAAGCGCCAAGAAAGAGGACTGAACTCAGAACCATGTGCAGAGAGGGGGGGGGGGAGAAAAATATTCGAGAAGAGAACTATGAAGAATAGAAAAATAGAAATTAGGATGTACAGTTCAAGGTGCAGTAACATCTCATGAAAACAAGTAGACTATCCAGTCAAATCATAGTTGAAATATAAAATAATAAAATTATCATAATATGCCAAATCAGTAAACAGTTAAAAAAAAGGATGAATCTGAAATGGGAAATGAGATATTTAGGAATGAGATAATCGGATAATAATCATTGGAAGTTGTTAATACCCTCCTTATAAAAGATTAAAGGAAGCTGAAAGATTATAATTATGCAAAAAGAGATAAGTGTGATAGTAAGAAATGAAATGAAATTGATAAAAAATGTATATCTAACTGTAACCATGATTGTATATATGCATTTGTGTTACACTGTTTGAAAGATGAAATAACAGGTTGGGGTTTTCTTTTAATATTGAATGGATCTGCATAATCATTATATGTATATATGTTCCAGCATGTTGAATGATTTAACAATTCCATTAGTTATTGAAATAAACATAACTAGATAAAAAATGTGACATCAATATCTTCATTTCTATATTTCTTCTATATTTGTTCTATGAGTGTGTAATTTAATTTTAACTGGTTTAGTTATTGGATTATGGCCAAGCTTAGGCACAGCCTTCCATATTAAACACACACACACACACACACACAAACACATATAAATTTCATGTAGAAGTCATTGGTTAGGGTTAGGCAATAGCAGAAGACATTTGAAGCAGTGGAATGATGTACAAACATATTTATATATCTTATCTTTTATCTTTTACATATTTTAGTCATTGGACTGTTGCCCTGCTGGGGCACTGCCTTGAAGGTTTTAGTTGAACAAATCTACCCTAGTACTTATTTTTAAGCCTGGTACTTATTCTATCGTGCTCTTTTGCTGAACTGCTAGGTTATGGGGATGTAAACAAACAAACACCAATTGTCATGCAGTGGTAGAGGGACAAACAGAAACACACACACACACATAGATACATGTACACACATACATACAAACACATACACATACATAGATGACAAGCTTCTTTCAGTTTACCTCTACCAAATCCATTCACAATGCTCTGTCCATTCCAGAGTCATAGTAGAAGATACCAGCCCAAAATGCCATGCAGTGGGATTGAACCTGAAATTGTGTGTATGGAAATCAAGCTTCTTACCACACAGCTAAACCTAAGTGTGTGTGTGAAATATATATATATATATATATATATATATACACACATATATATATTATATATATATATATATATATATATATATATATATATATATATATATATATCAGTTGCATTTAGAATTAAAGTTTAGGTAGAAAACTTTAAGGTGTAGTATTCAAACCTTGTAATGGGAATGTCCCTTGTAGTGTGCCTGCAGAGCATGTTCACTGCATGTGGCTATCAGGCATCAACCGGGGTAGTGCACTTTCATTGCTAGATGTATATAAGAAATTCCTTGGTGCATGTTGAGTGTATTCTAAATGATTAATATGGAAGATGGAGTGTACTGAAAGCTTTATTTAGGACAATGATCCTTTCGACTTACTTCTACACTGATCCTTCGTGGATGGGGAACTGTGTAATGGAATTGAATGTACCCCATAGCACAGAAGAAACCTTTTCAGATGTACAGTGAACTATACATCTTATAACATTGAACCACTTTATGTGGCCTGAGGAGGTTTCTTCTGCACTATGGGGTGCATTTGTTTCCATTACATTATTCTTCACCCACTCGGGAGTAGTGAAGAAGTAAGCTGAAACAATCGTTGTCCTAAATAAAGCTTTCAGTACATTCTGTCTTCCGCACTAATCATTTAGAACATATACATATCTGAAATTTATTGTATTACCAATCAGTTTCATGTAAAGACTACAATAGAGTGTTTGGTAACAATCCAATTATATAACTTTATGCTTATCAGAGATAGCCAGTATGGAAGGGAATATGGCGACTGCTCTCTATTGTCAGTGGTGGATTAGCACAATTGGTCAATGGCTGCTGTGAAAAAGGTGGTGAAACAAAAAAGGGTCCATTGTATTCTTTATACAAAAATGATTGGTAAGATCAGCCATGATGTATATTTAATACTATAAACTTTGGATAATATACCCACTCTACTGACAGATATATGAGTGCATCTTCTCCCTGACTTATGGTCTCTTAGATGACACATGTGTATATATATATAGTCAAAGTATAGTTAGCAATTTGAAAAACTATAATCAAGATACATGTGTATGTGCATGTATTTACAAGTAGAGTTTGGAACATTTATGGCTCATGTCAGAGGCACAAAGGGCAAAGTGCCCATGAACCAGGTAATCCTTCAGATATCTGTATGATTATTCATACAATATTTCCAGCTACTTCACTCCTTTACCCTTTCATCTTTTCATTTTAAATCTTATGTCAATAAGAATAAAACAACTATGTTTTGCTCCCCAAAACAGTGATTTTTTTTTTTTTTTACAATATATTTGTTTTGGATAATTGTTGATCATTTTGGATAATTGTTGGATTTACCTACAGTTCAAGATGTCTGGAGAGAAGCCATCAAGTGGAACTGATGGCAATAATGCAAAAAGGCACTATAAAGGGATTACACTGGATATTAACCTAATGTTTGAAAAGGTTTGATGTGGTAGAAAAATATCAGCCACATTTCCAAAACATTAATGCTTGCAATGTTTACAGTGACAGCAATATGTAACAATAAAGAGAAAATTAAATGAAGTGCTCAAGAATCTACTGTTAACTGTTTGGGCCCTATTTTTCCATAGAGCTAATGTAACTTTCATAATTTCAGATATGATTATTCAACAATTTCTAAATCTCTGGTTTTAAAATTCATTGAACATTGTTTAATACTTAACCACCTGACACCAGTTAGATGGTTAAGCATTAAAACACTTTTTAAGTATGTCTCAGGGAATGCTTAATTAGTTTAATTATTAGGGCAGTTGCTTTAGATAGTTTGGGTAGCAATGGTTTATATCAGTCTGAATAAGTTAAAACTTATAAAACAATAGAGAGACATGCTGATGTTACATAAGAAAAAAGTAGAAACTAATGTTTCTGTCAAGGCCTTTCTAAAGGAGAAGAAAATTTTCTTTTCTAAGGGTCTACTTACTTACTGGACATTGCTTATATTTCATACTTCTGTTATTCATTTATTGGAACTAAATTTTTTTACAATTTGAGTTAAAATACTTGGGTATTATCAAGAAAGGATGTAAAGCTACTTTTCTTTTTGTAATTATGATTACTTAGTCAATAATGTTTTGTTATTGTAGCATATTCACCAGGTCCTCTTGTGAGATCTGATATGATTACTACTTAAATAAGATTTGAAAATAGAATTACTGATATATAAATTACCGAAATTACAGCAGAAAAGAAACAGTATTTGTCAACTTAATATTTTGAATCTGTTTATCTTGGTCAGCTACAAGCTGTTAAAATATTTCTGTTTGAATTTAGAATTTTGAATTTGTAAAATTCCAGACAACTAGCATATTCTCCAGACAATTGCTCATTTCAAAAGAACATATATACTAACAGACAAATTTATTCTTCCTCTTTTTTTTAATCTCACTATCCTCTCACTCTTCTTCTTTGCCACCAGCCCTTCTCCACAATATTGCTTCTATTCAAGCTCCTTACACCAACCATCATGTAGTTGTCAAACATACTGTCACTTTTCTATTACTATCTCTTCTATTACCTTCTCATTTTTATTTTTCTGTTGATCCCTTTTACAACGCTATCACATTTTCCCTTTGGCTCTCTCCTTTTTTGACTTGTATTGAAAGAAAGGAACAAATGAATGGAGAAAATGTAGGGCAGTGGAGACCCTCTTCAGTTTTCCTTGGAGTGAGACAGTTCACTGGTGCTAGTAAATAAATGGATGGAAACAACATAGGGAGAGAACTCTTTAGTCTTGCTGAGAACAAGATAACCTTTCTAAAGCTGTCACAGTAAAATGCACTCTGTATACTTTGTAAAATGACTAACAATAGGAAGGGTGTCATGCTAAAATTTAATGTATGAGTGAGATTCTAGGACAACAACTCTCAACAAGAATTGTTTCAAACTGTGACTACTACTGCCAACATAAAAAAAATGGATATAAAATGATGCCAATGATGATTAAGTATAAAATATTTTTTTCAGAAGGTTTAAAAATAATTGGATTTGCATTTTTTATCTTATTTTATAGGTATTAAATGTGATCTAAGCAATAAATAGAGGGATCTTTATATAAAACTCCACTCACCATAAAAATGTTTTTACACCAAAAAGTTAAGTAAGATGAATGAAAAGTGACATTTGCTAAATTTTCAATATACTTATAGATTATTGATTTCAAGAGCTTTTGAATCGTAATGAAGAGAAATTGGACAATATAAATAGATTAATCACTATGATACCCTGGGAGCTTTCCAGAAATACTAATTTATAATCTTACAATAGTAGCAATGTTGCCAATTTAAGATTTCTTAAGGTTATTTTTATTCAGCTAATTCTGCTAAATTCTTATCTACTTTAAAAGCTATAAATAAGAAATCAAACTTATAATAGTGCTGCTGTTAAGAAAGTAGCTGATATAAAAAAAAAATAGTTTAAAGAAAAGTTGTTCAGGTAAGACAATAAGTGTATTATAGAAGAATCTAAAAGCATTAGTCTTCAAAAACATACAAAGCTGAGTCAGAAAGTAATGCAAATAAAAATTGCATTACTTTTTGACTAACCAGTGTATGTACAAATGTGACTCAAAAAGAATTGCAAATAAAAATTGCATTAGTTTTAGAGTCACCCTCATAATTCAGGAATGTTTAAATTAAGAGCAGACAAGTCATTATAATCAACAAAATTTAGTTAACAGCTTTGAATATTCAATGTGGTTATTTTCTTTTTTTAATTTTTACTTGCTTCAGTTATAGGATTAAGGCTATGCTGGGACACTGCCTTGAAGGGTTTAGTTAAATAAATTGATCCCAGTACTAATTTTGTAAGCTTTATTCTATTGGACTCTTTTTGTTAAACTGCTAAGTTATAAGGATGTAAACAAACAAATGCCAGTTGTCAAGTGATAGTGGAATGAACACACACACACATGATGGGTTTCTTTCAGTTTTTGCCTACCAATCCACTTACAAGGCTTTGGTTGGCCTGGGTTTATAGCAGAAGACACTTGCCCAACATACTGTACAGTGGGACTGAAACCAAGACTACATGGTTGAGAAGTAAGCTCCAAAAAGTTGAAAGTATGTATACACATATACACATGCATATACAAATATATATATGTACATTTAAATAATACCTATAAGTTCATTAGGGTTATGGTAAGGATAAAAATAGAAGCCGGTTAGAAATGTTATAAATCACACAAAGGAAATTTACAATGCAAGTGTTTGTTTTGATTTTGATAAAGAGATTACATTCTTTTCCCTATTCCTGTCTATTTGTCATGTGTTTGTATTTCTAAGAAGACTGTTGATGCAGTACAAACTAATTTTGATCATAGATAGTTTCTTTTTCATTTGGCTAAGGGGAATCTAACAAGATCAATCACTTCCACCAAATCACTGGCTTTCATACTGATGTTGAATAAAGTTCTGGAATTTTTCTAATCCAAATTCATAAAAAATTTACAAGAGACGCAGTTTTATTTTCAAATCAAAGCTTTTACTTGCCCAGATTTTCCCCATCTTTCTGAAAACTGCTGCAGCTTTGCCAACTCTCACTTTGACATCACTATCTGCCCCTCCATATATACACAGATATATATATATGCGTATATATATACACACACACATATATATATATATATATATATATACACACACACACACATATGTGCATGCATACATATATATTTATACATATATATATACACACACACATATATATCATCATCACCATCGTTTAACGTCCGCTTTCCATGCGAGCAAGGGTTGGACGATTTGACTGAGGACTGGTGAACCAAATGGCTACACCAGGCTCCAATCTGATTTGGCAGAGTTTCTACAGCTGGATGCCCATTGTTAACGCCAACCACTCTGAGAGTGTAGTGGGTGCTTTTACATGCCACCGGCATGAAGGCCAGTCAGGCGGTACTGGCAACAGCCACACTCAAAATGGTGTATCTTACGTGCCACCTGCACAGGAGCCAGTCTGGCGGCACTGGCAACGATCTCACTCGAATGTCTTTACACGTGCCACCAGCACAAGTACCAGGAAGGCGATGCTGGGCACAGTTGCCATCATGATTTCGCTTTCGCTTGCCCCAACAGGTCTTTGCAAGCCAAGTTTAGTGTCCAATGAAGGAGATGACGTTGGCATGGGTGCCAGTCATTGAATTTAGTTCAATTTCGATTTCACTTGCCTCAACAGGTCTTTGCAAGCGGAGTTTAGTGTCCAATGAAGGAAGGTACGCATAAGTGGGCTGGCTACACCCCTGGCAGAGGCCTTGGATTTAGGTCTCACTTGGCTTGCCGGGTCTTCTCACGCACAGCATATTTCCAAAGGTCTTGGTCAGAGGCCCAATGTTCGAAGGTTGTGCCTCACCACCTCATCCCAGGTCTTCTTGGGCCTACCTCTTCCACAGGTTCCCTCAACTGCTAGGGTGTGGCACTTTTTTACACAGCTATCCTCATCCATTCTCGCCACATGACCATACCAGCACAATCATCTCTCTTGCACACCACAACTGATGCTTCTTAGAGTCAACTTTTCTCTCAAGGTACTTACACTCTGTCTAGTATGCACACTGACATTACATATTCATCGGGGCATACTGGCTTCATTCCTTGCGAGCCTACACATGTTCTCAGCAGTGACGGCCCAAGTTTCACTGCCATGTAGCATGGCTGTTCGTACACATGCGTCATACAGTCTGCCTTTTACTCTGAGTGAGAGGCCCCTTGGAGTAAAAGGCAGGGGTATACATATATATATATGGTATACATATATATATACATATACATAGTTTCAGGTGTGGAAGCAAGGTCTAGAATTGAAGGGCCTTAGAGTCAACCTAGCTAAAACCAAAATCCTAATAAGTAGGAAGGTAGATAAAACACAAACCCCTTCAGGTAGATGGCCCTGCTCAGTATGTAGAAAAGGAGTAGGTAGTAACTCTATAAGATGTACCCGGTGCAAGCTATGGACACATAAGAGGTGCAGCAACATCAAAGGCAGGTTAACTAGCAAGTTAGTTTTTGTTTGTGGCAGATGTTCAGGTGCAATAAAGACTGCAAACAAACAGGAAACAACTTCTATCTCATTCCAGGGTGAAAAACTAGAGGTAGTCGATAGCTTCCGCTATCTGGGCGACCAAGTTAGTAGTGGGGGTGGGTGCGCTGAAAGTGTAGCTGCTAGAATAAGAATAGCCTGGGCAAAGTTTAGAGAGCTCTTACCCCTGCTGGCGACAAAGGGACTCTCACTCAGAGTAAAAGGCAGACTGTATGACGCATGCGTACGAACAACCATGCTACATGGCAGTGAAACATGGGCTGTAACTGCTGAGGACATACGTAAGCTCGCAAGGAATGAAGCCAGTATGCTCCGTTGGATGTGTAATGTCAATGTGAATACCCGTCAGAGTGTAAGTATCTTGAGAGAAAAGCTGAACATTAGAAGCATCAGTTGTGGCGTGCAAGAGAGACGATTGCGCTGGTATGGACATGTGGTGAGAATGGAGGAGGATAGCTGCGTGAAAAAGTGCCACACCCTAACAGTTGAGGGAACCCGTGGAAGAGGTAGGCCCAGGAAGACCTGGGCTGAGGTGGTGAGGCAAGACCTTCGTACATTGGGCCTCACCGAGGCGATGACTACGGACCGAGACCTTTGGAAATGGGCTGTGCGTGAGAAGACCCGGCAAGCCAAGTAAGATCGTTGCCAGTGCCCCTGGACTGGTTCTTGTGCGGGTGGCACATGAGATGCACCATTTTGAGCGTGGCCGTTGCCAGTACCGCCTGACTGGCTCCTGTAGGATTTTCGAGCGAGATCGTTGCCAGTGCCCCTGGACTGGCTTGTGCGGGTGGCACATAAAAGACACCATTTCGAGCGTGGCCGTTTTCGTGCGGGTGACATGTAAAAGCACCCACTACACTCTCTGAGTGGTTGGCGTTAGGAAGGGCATCCAGCTGTAGAAACTCTGCCAAATCAGACTGGAGCCTGGTGTTGCCATCCGGTTTCACCAGTCCTCAGTCAAATCGTCCAACCCATGCTAGCATGGAAAGCGGACGTTAAACGATGATGATGATGATGATGATGATATATGTATACCATATACATACATACATATATATATATAAGCTGTAATTTTTGTATAATTATATATTGTTAATATAATAATACATAAAGACGGGCTAGAGTTGAAGTGCTCAGCATGAGCTAGAACTGATATTAAAGTAAAAATGGGTACATAAGAGTGGAAAACCACAGGAACAATACCATATGTCCAACGCAAGATATAATATGTGTGTGTGTGTGTGTGTGTGTGTTCAATTCCTTCAAGAATCAATAAATAAATTTATAGTTTTCAGTCTCTAAAGTGTCTAAGAGGTACGGTAAAAAGACAGGCAAATACAACGATATAAACTTTAGAAATATCATGAATGTTCAAAATATTTATTTAAAAATATTTATAAACATGCATAATTTCCAAGTTGTATAAAAATATGACAATTTAAGTTAAAACATTACGATATATAAACGTACTTTATGATATAACATATAATGGGTAAATATATACGGTATAATGAAGTTATAAATTTACATGTATTATATTAAAAACGTGTACATTATATATACACATACATATATATATACATACATATATATATATATATATACATACATACATATATATACATACACACACACATATATATATGCATACATATATATAAATACATATATATACATACATATATATAAATACATATATATAAATACACACACACACACATATATATATATATATATTCTATAATTATAAACATAATTATAATCAGGGGTCAGCTAATTGCTTTGCCACGCACTGAATTTAGAAATAGTAGCTAAAATACCTTTTCCACTACCATAAATACCTCCCAGATAGTAACACATATTTTTTTACATAGACATAGAGAAATAATAATGAATCCACACGACTCAGATTAGCCACATACGCATTTTGGGATTAAAGTAAAGTTATATTTACTTACTTATTTCCCATCTTCAGTGCAGCATGTCAAATATAAATTTGAGAGTGTTAGAACTAAATATGTACAGGATCAAGTGTCATCGCATAACTGATATTTAACTAACATTTCCAGAAACATACAGCCAAATGTGAACGTGTATTCATCCTCAAATCCCCACGTGTGTTACAAGTAATCCCGCACAAACTGCAGTTTTTGATCAGGGAGTAAATTATATTTCAATAATAATAAAAGGGTAAAATTAATTAATTAATTAATCAATATATATATATATATATATATATATATATATATATACATACATACATACATACATACCAGGAAGCTACCAGGTGTAAACCATTCGTTTTATCACCTATTAACCACAACCAACTTCCGATTTCTTGGAAGAAGGTCCTACATGGTACTGTACTAAGATGATGGATAAAATAACACAGGATGTTTCGCTAAAGGACATAACTATTCCCAGTAGGAAGGATTACATTTGTGATATTTTGGAGAAAATGAATCAATTTGTGCGTAGAATGCTGTGGAAGGCTTTCTTTTTTGACAAGGAGCTTAGACCAAATGACGAACCTGAACATTGTGACCTACTAAGGAAAGTATTTAAATCTCGAAGGAAACCACTGACAAACCAACACCTAACCAGATTTGAATAATAATTATATAGTATTGTCAAGAACGTGAAGTTCAGGAAGTACCCTAGAAGGTGTAATATGCATCAACAGAAAATCAGAAAATTACTTGTTGACTTCAAGAAAGCTCCGGGAACACTTGTACCAACGGACAAAACAAGTAACATTTACATTGTTGATATTGAACTATATAAGTCTATGATTAGGAAGGAATTATGCAGCAAATATAGACATGCTAGTAATGATGTATTAAAAAGAATTAACAATACAGGGCTACAAATCATCAGAGATCTAGCCATAGATGATAGAACAGAACCCTATGTCCCCCCCCCCCCCCCAAAACCCCAGATTTTGCTTAAGGACCATAAACCTAACTTCCTTATTGACCCCTCAGTTAGATTGATTTGTCCTTCTAAATCTGATATAGACATTATTAGTAAAAATATCATTAACAGGGTAATACCCGTCCTTAAATCTAAAATTAGATTAGCCCTCTGGTCTGATACCCAAGAGGTGGTTGGATGGTTCAAGTTTCTAGAAATTAGTACGACTAGTAAATTCTTGCAACTTGATATAGAGAGCTGCTATGCCACTATCAATCTGATCGTACTCAATCAATCCCTGATTTTTAGCATGAAAAATTCTGATTTGTCCCGATGTGAAATAGATATTATTCTTGCCGCACGAGCCACTCTAGTAGATTTTGATGGTACATTATGGAGTAGATTAGATAGGGAAAATGCAGTTGATTTAGCAATGGGCTCACACGATTCTGCTCAGGTCAGTGACCTAGTCAGAATATATATCCTTTCCTTAATCCAGTCTTCCTTTCTGGAAGTAACAGGGTCTATACAGGGATGATCCCTTATTTTTTCTAGACAAAACTAATAAAGTACAGTTAGAAAGGCATAGGAAAAATTTCTTTAGATTTTTTAAAACTTTAGTACTAAACATTACTATAAGTAAAGATTATCATAGAGTGAATTTTCTTGATGCTACCTTCTGTCTTGATACTGGATTATTTGAACGATTTCATAAACTGAATGAGCATATTAAGTACATTAACATAGCATCCAACCATCCACCCTTGATTATATGGGGACTAGTTAAGAATATTTCTACTAGAATCTCTAGATTATCTGCTAACAGTAAAATTTTCGAATCTGATGCATCATATTATAATGATGCTCTAGCTAAGGATGGGTACACACACACACATATATAATATTCACTGTAAACATAAGAACTTAGAAATTTTGAGAGAGAATGTGAAATAAGACTTTTTTCAAATGATGAAACTTAAAACAAATAAAGCTCTAAATAATGTGGGTTTGAAAAAAAAAAAAACCTTTGGATCTATTTACACATTATTATTTATAGCTTTACTTGCTTCAAAGTTTCACTGTTCGAAAAAAGAATCCTATATACACACACACATAAAGACACATATAGGATTGTCACCAGGAAAAGTATCAGGCAGTAAAACACTGCCTCAAAAAGCCTAATCCGACTCATGTCAGTATGGAAAAATGGATGTGAAATGTAATAACAATGATATATCCCTTCTGGTTGAAAACTCTATAGAGTTACTGAGAGTTTCATGTTATGCTTCTTAGGATTGTAAGGCATGACTGAGCAAATATATGGTATTATCTGTCAGAATAAATATAGTAATCTTTAATTACCTCCACCTTAGCAAAAGTGGGGGCATTGCTTTAGTTGTGTTTGTTTGTTTGTTCGTTGACAAGATATCTCAAGAACCAAAGTTTTATTTTCATTTCCCTATTATTAATTTTACTTACATCTCTATCTTAGTTGATAAAGAAATCAAACTACATAAACAAACGACAGCAAAACCATTCAGAAATTAAATAACACTAACACATTCAGTAACAATAATAAATTTAATTTATCCTCAACAATCTTTAGTTTTACCAATTTTGAATATATCGCTCCTGTTTAAAACCTCTTACCTACTTGACAATTGTATTTCTAGCTCTGCCTTGAAGAAAGCTTTTGTAGTGACCCCTGGCAGTCAAGCAGGAAAGCAAAACGGAAAAGGGATCTAATGAAAGTAATCTCCCTCGACCTTCTCGAAAATTCTCGTACTTTCTAGAAGCTTCCAATTAACTTCCAGATGACGTAGAAGTCAAGGACTTCCAGTTCATCCCTTATATTCAGTACCTATCATGGTGCATGTATTGATTTTCTCCTATTTTACTTGTTTTGCAAGCACATGTCTCTGCTACCTTGTTTTGCTTTGTATCTGCCTTGGATCACTACAATGACTTTGCTTATCGACTTCTCATCTGAGGAGGGAGTTATGTAGTGACCCCTGAAGATCAAGCAGGAAAGCAAAACAAAGAAGGGATCTAACGAGAGTAATCTCTCTCGACCTTCTTGAAAATTCTCGAACATTCTAGAGGCTTCCGATTGACTTCTGGATGATGTGGAAGTCAGGGACTTCCATATCATCCCTTATATAAAGGAACACATTCTAATTTCACGCCCCTCTTGCCTGTCGGATCCTAAACATGCATTGGGCCATGCCACTTGCATACACACCTACAAGTACGGATGTTTGGTTTATTTGCTTTGAGACATGTGGTTGCAAAATATGTTCATGTGATGTTACAAGCTTTTCCTTCAATTAACATTATATGTTAACACATTACATCCAGTAATAAATGTTATGACTTATTACGACCGTCTTACAAATTCTTATTTTCTCGTCGTTTACATGCAAGATGATAACCCTCTTTCTTGCATGCAATTATAAAAATGATAGGATGTCACTTACTAACAATCACTATACTTTACTTCTTAGACTCACGTTTTTGTGTGCAACGATGTTGTTAAACCTCCATTAACAGCACCATATGCAGATCCTTTCCGTTTTCTTTCATGCACGGATAAATTTTTCACTATAGACCTTAATGGTTGTAAAGACACTATATCAGTGGATTGACTAAAAAAGGCCTTCATAGAGAAAACTGTCCCTGTTCCCACTGCAGACGACACACACAGTATTACAAACATGTACACCCACCTTCACATTCCATGACTCGGACAAGGATTCTGGATTATTTTTCTGAATTTTTTACTTAACTTTTGAGTGGGGTCGGGTTCATTTTTAGCTTTTTCATTTGTGAGAGCAGTCGAGTTTATTTCAGATATTCTCATTTTAAAAGTCGTGTTGCATTGGCAGAGGTTTGCGCTCTTGTTATTATTGAGTTCTTTCTTTAGTTGCTGTTAGATCTTTTTTTTTTTAAACCACCAAAACAATTATATATAAGAGTGAACTTCTGCTTATCATAGTATCTGAGGTCTATTTATCATATTTTAGACATAATATTTATAAATTCATTTCATCTGATACATGTTCATATAATCAATATTTAAATTGCTAAAAAAGAGTATTATATACAAGATCAATACTGAATATTAGCTATCAGTAATTTTGTCCGCTAGCATATTTATACATTTATATTTAATTCTAAGTTCAAAGAGATCTCTTCAATTAATGAAGTCTTTCAACAATTTTTCAAAAGTATGACAATGGGAATATGATTTAGTTTTTAAAAAATCTTTTTGGACTGACAGATTAAAATGTTTTGTAGTTAATTTTTTATAGAAACAAATTTATCAATGCATCAAATAAATACAAATTCTTTTTAGATTCTGTCTTTCAGCAATACATTATATACTAATTTTTATTAATTGAGAGAAAATTTTTTGAATAGATCTGTGAAAAGCAAGGGAAAATAAATGAAAACTCATTGTATATGAGTCTCTTTATCAATTTCATTTATTACATTACACAAAAATAGATTAGTTTATCTTTTGTTAGATACAGTAGATTATTTTTAGTACAAAACTGAAAATTTAGATGGCTAAGTAACTGTAAGAATACTATTACTCACTGAAAAATGGTTGGTTACTTAGATAAATTGCAATGGGGAATGAGACACTTTTGAAAAAGTAGAGTAGCAGGTAAAAAAAGATGTCAAATGAATTTTTTATTGAGTGAATGTAGCAGAACAAGAAATGTGTGCCAATCATGTTAGAAAAACTAGCTATTTGGTTGTTTTGACAACTAAGAGAGGTTTAGTAAAAGAAAAACAACAAAAAACAAAAAGACAAAAAAAATTGATAGTATTTGACAACAGATCAGTTAAAAAAAAAAGCCATAAAAATAAATTTCCATGTTTGTTTTAGTATTATTTCACAATAAATTCGTAGTGAATACCTATTGCTGACTGCCTTTGTACAACTAGAGAAGGATGTACATATTCCCATTTCTCAGACTAATTTGTATTATTCAAACATCAGAAATTCTTTCAGTATGATCATAAGAGACTATAGCAATATACATATTACTATTATAGTTGATGAAAATCAAGTAAAACAGAATATGATCTTGAAGGTCTATTTTTTTTTATGGAAAAGCTAGACTTGTAGTTTCCATGAAATCATGGATGGAGGATTAGGTGGGGCTGGTTCTAATTGATATTATTTTTGAAGAACTGCAGATATGTAGTTGTTTATTCCCAGATCAGCCTCTATTGAGCAGACCTATGATCAAAGGCATTCCAGCCATGATCATCCCAACTTTTATTTATTTTTTGAATTATAGTACCCAATATGTCCTTTTGTTAAGATTGTAGGGTGTGATTAGAGGGAACTTGGCTGCTATTTCTAGCAGGCTAAGTAGTTATGTAGAGGTGCTTTTATTTATTCAAATATATGTCCCTAGCAGGACATACTACTCAATGAGGAGATTTGAAGAAATTGTTAAAAGGGGAACAGTAAGGAAATTTAGGTTAGAGAAGTGTAGTGTAGGGGTTTTAACTGGGACTGGGTTAAAGCCTACAGATACTTTAGTGATGGGAGGGAAGAAATATGCTAATGAATCAGAGGCTGAGGAATATTAGGGAAGAGAGATTACCAATTAAAATATTTTTTTTCTTTAGTCTTCATTTAAGGACGTTGTACTAAAAAGAAAAAAAATGTGTAAAAAAATGGAATAGAGAAGAAAAGACTTTTGAAAGAAGAATCCAATTTATTTAAGTTGATGGATTACAACAGAAATTCAAAGTGGTTGAAAAATTCTCCTACAAAATGTTACAAGTTTGGAGGAAGGAATTAGAACTGAAATATTTTTCAAAATAATCTGTGAATGGGCTGAAAAGAAATGAGTATAATATGAAAAAAGAACAAGAGAATTGCAATGAAAAGAAGTATTAAGAAAAATTTGTTGGTTGACAAAAATAGAAATATGAATAAGAGTTTGTTGTGTCTAGTTTTGTTTTGGTGAAGATGAGAGTGAATCTGACATCAATTATATGGGGTTGATGTCTTTGCTAGGTTCAAGACCTTTCAATTCTAAGCTTTTTTTTACATTTGAAATTTCTTCTCTAACTCTTTGATCAGTTCAGCTGTGAGAATTAAGTCATCAACATATAGAAGTTCCCAGTGACAGCCAGTCTTAAACTTCTCTCTTATGGCCAGGAGAACTACACTTGTTTCCATTTTACAATCTCTCTCAAAGTACTTTGCATCATACCCACCTTGACAATGGCAGTCTTGAAGCATTGTACCCATCAAGATCAGAAGAGCTTTTTGTGGTGTTTGGGTTGTCTGATGTCTATTTTTCTTATCTGAAAAGGGAGTTGGTGTAGTGAGGGCTCAGGGTTTCTAACATATGGTCTGATGTTCTTACTTAAGCACCCCACTACCATGCACAGCAGTAACACAGTGTAAGCCCTGTATATCAAATTAGAATTTCTTGTTATTTTTGGCATTTTTTTTATAGCTGAATGCTCTCCAATCACAAATCACATTACAATATGGACTGAGTGCATTTTATTGTGCCTACCACATAAGAGAGGCTGTCATACAGGACTAAAGTGTTTTTACTTCAACATAACAGGTTTTTCTTGTGTAGTTACTCTTCCAGATGGATTGCCTTCACTGCAGCTTAAGGAATCTTTGTACTAAACTTTATTCAGAATTACTGCTCTGCAAGAAAGTTGCTGGAGAATTCAACAGTCTAGTTGGATCTTCTTCATTACACTTGTGGGGCCATGTCTCTTCATAATATTGTGATATGTGCACATACATGCCATACTGTTAAAGGTACAAACAGTAAGGTGGAGGAGGATTACAATAAATTGGTTAGTTTGAATGGAGTGTCTGAGTTTCGAGACTAGTTGTATTTTAGACATTACTGTGGTATCATCTATCTCCATGGTATTAGTAGTATATCTAACAACTGGTTGAAACTCTTCTGAGACTTCCACAGTTTGTCAAGGTTAGTCCTTATAGTGTAGTGAAGATAACTGAGAATGAAGCATTTTTTCATGTTTCTGATAAAGAGGCTGGAGGTTGGCAGGTTCTAGATAAAGGGGTTGTTGATGGGCTAGTCAGCAAGCAGAATTAAGAAAGTGGAAGCTCTAATTCATGTTAGCCATACTTGTACAAATATAGAAAGCACATACATTTTTAAACAATTTTCTTTCACTTTCTGCTAGTTTGCAGCACAATGTTAAATCATTCTGGAGTGCTTTAAAGACACAAATATGAAATAGTAAAACTAAAGAACTAAAGATAACATTGCAGGTAATGGAAAAGATGATTATTTTATATTATACAAGACTATAGTGGAAACACAAGAACAGTCTCCTAGACTACTTTGAATGAATCTAATATACCATATCATGGTAGAAAGAGATTGATTTTTCTGGCCAGAGTTAGTAAAATAAATAGCAAGTCATGTTTGAGGGGAAACAAATGGAAAAAAAACAATTCTTGATATTTTTGAAGAGAGATCCTAATCAACATGACAATATCATCATCATTATGATCATTGAGATCATTTGTTGTTATTATTATCATCATAATAATGTCTGCTTTTCCATGTTGGTATGGTTTGGCTGGGTAGTCACAATCCAAGTCAGTTCTTACTCAGAGTTACTTCTAAACAGAGTTAAACTTTTCTTTTTCTGCATGGTTTTATAGCTGATTGCTTTTTCAATCACCAACTACTTTACAATGTGTATTAGGTGCATTTTATAATGACACTACACAAAAACATTATTTTGTGTCTGTTAAGACTAGAAAGCCCTCTCAATTGTTTCTGTTCACATGCATGCAAAAAAGAAACGTGATTAATCTTCAAGCAAGTCTGAAGAGTCATAAATATTATCAAGTGTAATAGTTGAGACATGAAACCATTGGTAGCATTCTGACTAGTTATATATCATAACTCGTAATATACAGCTTGAAAATATAAAAATATAACTGCCCTATTTCTCTTTTAGAGTGCTTATTTTTCTGATTTATGGACAACTATATATATATATATATACACCTGCTTGTTGCTTATACACCTGTCTTCATCTTGTTTTTCTGTAAATTTCAACTATACATATGTATGTATATATATCTTTTTATACATTTCAGCTCAAAGGCCATGGCCACACACACATGTGATGGATTATCTTGTATCCAATGCATAAGGGCTAAAGAATTTTACTTTTTTCCTCCTTTCTCTTCTTTCCTGTTTTTACATTCCTTTCTTTTTCCTTTGCTTCTTTTTGTTTTTTCTCTCCCCACCCACACACAAGGGGATGCTTTTCAGGATGATCTTGATAAAAAGAAAAGTTGCAAATCCCCACACAGTAACTTGCGTAAGGTGTTAATGACTGATAGCAACAGTAGTTGCAAGTATGCCACAAGACATGAACAGCAAACCTCAATTGGATGGCCGTTGACTCACATGAGTTTCTTCCACCTTTTGATGAGTCTTGAATTTCATCTCACAGGGTGTCCTGAAATCACCCTCATCACTAAGCAAGCTAAGTGAGGTTGTTGGTTTAGTAGCTAATGATCCAGCCATGTGATAGGTCATACTGGGTTATGTTACTAGTGGCACTTGAGAACAACCTGATATCAGTGTGTGTGCACGTGACAAAATTACTTAGAACAGTAATTTTCTCTTAGAGCACATTATTTCTTAGACTGCCTCCAAAATTATCAGCATCAAAAGAAACTGATCTTCGAAATACGTTTAATGTAACTATGCCATTAGATATGTATAAAATACATGTAATGTGGTCATTATCTACATAATAAAACTAACTCGATCCAGAAATTGTGAATTATTCATCAATCAAGCATGCGCGCGTGTGTAAGTATGAGAGGGAGAGAGAGAGAAAGAGGGGGGATGAGTGAATGTGTTTGTGTACGTGCGTGTGAGTCTATGCCTGCGTGCATGTATGAATGTAAAAGAGAGAATGTATGTTACTTTTTACTCTTTAAGCTACTGCAATTGATAGTAATTAATTGTGAATTATTAGTTAACGTAAGATAATGCATTCGTTTCAGTGAATAATAAAGGGAATTGCATTTAGAATACGCTTCACTCAATCCTCTCACAATAATAGGATTTAAGTGTTTATAAATAGCTGCGGTGAACTGATTGGTGATGGGAGGTGGAGGGAAAGTAATTTTAGAGAAAGCCAGCATGGTCCAAGTCAGAGGGCTGAAAAGGTGCGAAATCACCCATACACCTGAATGATTGATGTTAGTGAAAAGGAGGGAGGCCTACGATTTCTAATCTAAAGAAAGGTTTATAACCGAAGTTAGGTACTACTAAAGCAGCGCGGACCCGAACGCGCAGTCGCGTGTCCGCGCTAGCTAGTCTTGAGCGGTCGATCCTAACCCTAACCCTAACCCGCGTGTGCAAATGAATACGTGTTTAGGGTTAGGGTTAGGATCGACCACTGACGACTAGCTATCGCGGACGCGCGACTGCGCGTCCGGGTCCGGGTCCGCGCTGCTTTAGTAGTACCCCGAAGTTATTGAGAATCATTACTGATAAGCAGTAGTAGGGGATTGACACCTTATATATCGGTATAGAAGTCAGCAACATGTATCGAGTAGGTATATGTAATTATGCCTGTATTCGTATCAGAAAAAAAAAAAAAAAAACTACATTGCAGTTGAAGTTGACAGCAAGTCTTCGCTTCAACAAATTTTCAAAAGCAAAGGATTAAGGCATATATATATATATATATATACAAATGAATACATATATATTTACAAATACATTTTTTATATATGCATTTGTACATATCTCTCTCTCTCTACACACACACCCCTGTTTCCATGCGCCTCGGTATACAAAAAGCATGCACACACGGCTTCGGAAATGCAAATCTGTTTAATTTGTAGCAAAGGACACAAATCTCAAACATCTATCAACGTATTTGATGGTTTCTATTGCTTGTATTATATTTTTTACACATAAATTTCCCGCACTTGTTATACCGACTTCAAAAGGTTCATAGGCTGAGTCAGAGGGTGATTGATTTCTTTGACACGACACAAGCTCGAAGTTTTATAGACAGAGGCAGAATCGACTAAATGAATGCTGTTATAACTACCTATCTATGTCTCGAGAGAATTAAAGGCAATAAGTAAAATATAGACAGAGAAGGTGCAAAGAATGCGGAAGAAAATGTGCGCTTGATTAGTAGTAACCAACGAGTGAGGGTAGAAATATCCGGGCCAAGGAAGTACCTACGTGCATGTTCGACCAGCTAGAAGTAGCAGCCCTATCTTCCTCAAAATCACACCTGAGCGTCTTAGAAAATACCCTAAATAGTGTAGTAAGAAATACACTGGGCCTGAATAAAATATAAGATGGTCACGGATGGAATATCTTTGATCAAAGGTCCACTCACCCAGGGCTAAACGACAAAAGCAACAACCAACTATTATATGTATATGTATTCGTTGTACAAACAAGAAAAATAGAACTCAAAACATAGGCACACACATATACATACATACACTCACACATAATTTTTAATTGGCAGAAGTTACAAAGTAACTCAAGGATCGAAAGTTTCGTGCGTGGCATATACATGCATGCATGTATGTATGTATGTATGTATGTATGTATGCGTCAATGTAAGTGGGTATGCTCCCCCCTCACTTTCTATGTATGCTCAGCAAAGACGTAATATTATATGAACTATTCAAGACAACAGGTATGAAATCAGATATAAATTCTAAGCGAAGAAATGGAGAAGACAAATTATGTTTCAGACTATAATGAAAAGCGCTAAACACTGAACTTGCAACAACTCATAAAAAAAATAAAATAAAATAACGAATTGATTAATTTAAGTTTTCACGGCTTGCTTCTTGTGTGCATAAGATATGTGTGTGCATGTGTCACCAGAAGGACCTGTGTCAGTGTGATACATGTACTTTGCGTTGTGCATGTGTTTGTGTTTATTTGTGTAGTGTATATGAGCGGTGAGTATGATGTGTGCGCGCAGAGAGATATGTAAATATGTGTGCGTGTGTGGGAGGGAGTGCACGTGTATGGTGCTTCATGCATGTATGTGTGTAGAGTGTGAACCTGTGTGTATATGAAATACGACTATGCGTGTGGTGCACGAGATGTCCGTGATTTATTGTATCTGTGCGTATATGTGTTGTGAGCGATGTATGGTGTGTGCTGTGTATGTGAGGTATATATGTACGTGTGTGAGCAAGTGGTGAGTGATATATATATATATATATATATATATATATATATATATATATATATATATACGGTTGTAGTACATATGTGTGACGTGTATGAAGTATGCAAGTGTGTATTTCTTGAATATTGTTAATGTAATGCAATCCAACCGTGTAGGTGTGTATGAGCGTGCATGTTATGTATACAGTGTAAGCAGGTCGGTATATGGAAAAGAATATCCATTAACTAAATATTCAGAATATCTCATTGCTTTGGAACTTTCTCTACCTCGACACACACACACACACACTTTAAACTCACACTTGTTGCTTGAGCTACTTATTTCCAACTACAGAAACTTATTGTTGAGAACAAAAATTATTATTGATCAAGTTGTAGTTGAATTTCCATAAATTTATTTATGACTTCATGTCTACACACACAAACGATATGAAAAAATAGAAATGTAACGAATTCGTTACTTGTGGATGTGCATATATGCATTTATGTTTTAGTATGTTTATGTACTTTCAAAACTGAGTATTACATCAATAATATATACCTAAAAATGCCCTGCCAAAATAATTTAGCATTACTATATGCATCTCTTATAAATTTTGCAAAGGCCTTTAACCCGCTAAACAAGAAATCAATACTACTAATAATAATATAATGAAGACTTTTTTTCAACTTACCATGGAGATGGACAGTAACAGAAGTATCAGCACCACGATCTAGCAATATAATATCTTCTGCCGAATAATTCATGATTTTAAAAAAATATATTCACCAATATTAACTGTTATCCTTTTTGGCTTGTTGTTCAAAGACTTTTCTATGCAATTTAATAATCAAAATGTTTAAGACACAATTGATATTATTGAAAGAAGACGCGAAAACATTGATGGAAAGAAGAAGAAGACTTCCCTGATTGAACGAGTGACTGTGTCGTCTGCCTCGACTAGGCACGTGGGTGGTGCTACAGGACTGACGTCACTTCCGTTATACCATCGAAAATGGCAACTCGCTGTTCTCTCCATGTGCTTCGCCGAACTTGCCACCTTTACAATTCTTTCTCGTCGTCACCATGGATGTTTACTTCCTATCTCACTCCTGTCAATATAAAGCCAAGTAACCACTTTCTTCACATTCTTTTACTGTTCCCA
The DNA here is from genome assembly GCF_046866305.1 of Octopus bimaculoides. NCBI lineage: Eukaryota > Metazoa > Mollusca > Cephalopoda > Octopoda > Octopodidae > Octopus > Octopus bimaculoides. Next base: position 81,829,323 of record NC_142930.1, on the reverse strand, counting down.
TTAAGTGTCTAAGCTCGTCTGCATAAAAGTTGCAATGTTTGCGCGTGTGTATATACATATATAACACCTATTTTATGTGTGTGTTTAATAAATTTATATTTACTGGTTATTTAACTATTTTAATAGAAACCATCGTTTATGGATAATCTTTTAATGTCTTGTTGGTGGAGGTAAAGAATACGTACGCCACCCGTTTTCGGTGTAAAACCCTAACCACTGGGTGTACGTATTCTTTACTTTCGCCGTCGTATCTAGGGAGAATCATTATACCAATATAATTAACACCAACTACAAAGACGATTTTAATGTGACGTTCTACGCTTCAGTTCTTTAATAACAATTTAGTAAGTACAATTTACTAAATTGTTATGAAAGAGCTAAAATTTTAATAAATAAAGCAGTGACTTATTTCGAACAGCTGATAGAACTACTAAATTGTATTCCTCTATTTTCATTTAATAAAAGAATATAAGAGGTGTTTTTTTCCATCTAAAAATAATATAGTTTGTGAACAAAAACAAATATGTAGAAATTTCCTCGCTCGCTTGCGATACTCTTAATGTCCTTGAGAAAAAGCATGAATATCAGACATTTCAGTCCCCTTTTATAAATCTCTCGTCTTGAGCTTTATCAATAATAACACTTATATGGGGTGCTTAAGCCAGAATTCCGCCAAAATTTAAATGATTTTTGAAGGTCAAGTCTTTTAATCTTTAGTTATTGTCCATTAAAAAGATTCTCGCTGATTCTTGAACGACCTCGAGCCTCTGAAAGTCATATTCCCTCAGAATATTATAATTTTTTCTTTGAAAGTTGGAATAGCATTTTAATTATTCTAGGTTCAGGCTTGGCTGTTTGGTAAGAAGCTTGCTTCCCAACCACATGGTTCTGAGTTAAATCCCACTGCGTGACACCTTGGGCAAGTGTCTTCTACGGTAATCTTCAAGTTTAGGGGGGTTAAAAAAAATAAATAAAAATATTCAAGGGAAATAACTGAACGACTTGCCAGTATTATCCGTTTTCTTCTAGCTGTTTATAAATAAATCACACCCTAACCCTAACGTCAATCAAATCACGTGTGTGATTTATTTATAAACAGAGATGTACGGAGAATACTGGGGAGAAGTTCAGTTACTTCCCTTGAATATTTTTTTTTTTTATCCCCCTAAACTTGAAGATTACCGTCTTCCACTATAGTCTCGGGCTGACCAAACCCTTGTGAGTGAATTTGGTAGTAAATCATTGTGTCTATGTTCGTCTCTCATCACCGCTTAATAACCGGTATTGGTGTCTTCACGCCCCCGTAACTTATCGGGTCGACAAAAGAGACCGATAGAATAAGTACCAGGCTTTTAAAGAAATATAGTACTGGGGTCGATACGTTCGACTAAGAAAATTCTTCAAGGCGGTGCCCCAGTATGGCCGGAGTCTAATACCTGAAACAAGTTAAAAGATGTTTACCGGAAGTTTGTAATCACTCGGTTATGCTGTCTTATTTATGAGATTGAATCCGTTTATACTTTAAGTTTGGAGCAGACTGTTTTTCTTTTTTTATCTTATCGATTTCTGAATATCTGCGCCTGGCTTTATAAGAATGGTTAGTGATTTTCCGTTGCTAATGAAAGGTTTTGAACTCGATTCTGCAGCAGTTGATGCTTTCGCCGGCATCACATAACTTTAACCAACAGAGGAGCTTCTTGCGTGTTCGCTCTACTTGCTGCGAATTGCAGTTAGGCCGGTTAATATCTATATCCACACATTAACCGTTAGGCCTCCATCAAGTCACCCTATACCTTAAAAAAACAAAAAACAAACTGGTTCTACGATCTACTTAAAAAAGTTACGGCAAATTGTATTCTTTGTACACAAATAGGGCCTCACATCCGCAATATAGTGACTTGAAAGTATTTGACTAATTGAAATTATTCTTGCACTCTGCTTGCAATCAATTTTGCTGTGTAAGAATGTTTAAGATTTAAAAAAAAAAGAAAAAAAGGGGAGATAACTCCAATAAAATCAGCTAATTGACTTTATCATTATTGTTAAGGATGATGCAGGTGGAAGTAGAACCTGTCTAATAAGCAATAGTTTTGCGGTGCAATAGTAAGCATTTCTTTATTTTTTCTCTCTTTTCAATGTTTATGGTAATGAACTATAATTCTCTTTGGGAGACCTCTACATGGTCGTTCAAACTAAAAGAAACATCTCTCTCAAATCACACCATCTTAAAAAAAGGACACATTGGATAATGTGGTCCTAAATATTTTCTGAGAAAAGATAGAGTAGTCATGGCTGGAACACCCTTGACCAGAGAGCTGTTCAATCAGAGCTCTGTTTGGTCAAGCCAACAAGGAAATTGGAGGGACATTGGATAACATAATTCTAGATATGCAATGCCTGAGAATTTGATCATAAGTCTGCTCAGTCAGGGCTTTTTTGGGGATAAATAATGACTAGTTGGTAGAGAGCCAAAGAAGGAGCCTCTCTGTTAGCCGTTCCATCTACTAGAAATAGCAGCCAAATCTCATTCAAATAACATACCATTTAAAAATATGAGGTACTTTTAATAAAAGTAGTTCTAGATATCCCTAACAAGATAGAATGGTCACAAGTGGAATGTTTTGATCTTAGGCCTGTTTGATTAACATTTATCTGAGGCCAGACCAACTAACCTCTATTTTCAGCTGGTTGGACTGATCTGTAGTAACACAGTCTTCCGAATGAGATGTGGCTCATAGCTATTTGTGCAGATGTGACTCTCTCTCTATATGTTGCATAAACTAGTAATAAACAGGGTTATTTACTGAAATTAGGAAAATCCAAAGCTAACTAATCTGCAAAAAAAATTTCATAGATTGTCAAATTTTATTGCTATGATCCATTCCTCCCAGAACTCAAATGTATTAACAACTACAAAATCTCCTTCAGATTAATTATTGCTGACACCCATCTACATCAGTTTCTTTAGATTTGAAGCTTGAGCAATTACTAAGATTAATTTTCTTTTACTCAGTTTTAGCCTCCCCACCAAAAATAAAACCAATTTTATGTTTATTTTTTTAAAATTTTAGATTGCAGACATTTATTCAGTCAGGAGATCTTGGGTTTGGATAATTACCAGCGCCAACGGATTTTAATTACAGATCGACTTGGAGATTTAAGACGTAAGAATTTAATGTTTGATTTTTCATAGCTTATTCAAAATATTTTAATACTGGTTAGAGTCCCAATAAATATTTTATTTGTCCATACTTCATATAATTTCATAACAGGATGACACTTGAAGTATTGGAGAGAATGTAATTTAATCATCATTATCTCTTCTTCCCAAACTGGCATGGATTGGATGGTTCAACAGGATCCTGTGGTTTTGCTACAATGTCTGAGTTTTAGCACAGTTTTTATGGCTGAACATCCTTCCTGTACAGAGTATACTGGGTACATTTTTCATGGCGCCAGCGCAAGTGAGGTTGCCATGTTACAATATTTTTGAGCTCTAATTGTGGCGGGAACCTGTGGAAGGGGTAGACCAAGGAAGACATAGGATGCTGGGCCTCATTGAGGAAATGACAAAGGACTGGGAGTTGGGGTGATTTACTCTACTTGAAAAGACCTGTTAAGCTAGGTAAAATCACCGTCTTCCAAACACACAGGCTTGTCCTTTCAGATGCTAGTGCCACATGAAATGCAACCATGCCAGTGCTGTGTAAATGCACCTGTGTTGGTAGCACATAAAAAGCACTCCGTTAAGTGGTTGGTGTTAGGAAGGACATCCAGCTGTAGAAACTATGCCACAATAGACAGTTGGCATCTGGATAGATCCCCAATTGGCCAGCTCCATCCATGTCAAACTGTTCACCCCATGCCAGCATGGAAAATGGACGTTAAACAATGATGATGATGAAGAATTAACTCTTGAATCACAAGAGAAGTATAGAATTAGAGGATTGAAAATAAATAAGATCATAACTAAGAGTTTTGTAGGTGGTATCTAACAGCAATAAATTGTTCTTTTTAGCATGTGGGGCAAAATGGTTAAGCTTCACTTGTACCTGGCTGGAAAGAAGTATGTGAAACCAATGCATTTTTAGCAATGATAAGTAAACCGGACAGAATTTTACTCAGTCGTAGACTGGCATTTTAAATATTGTTCTTTTCCCCATGCTTGTCAGTTATTAAACATTCTTTGATATATCTACCTGTTGTGTAATGTTCTTTTTGATCCTGTTCTTTTTCATAGCAAAATTTATTGAAAGAATGAAGTCTTTAGCCAACAACGATAGCATTGACAGAATCTTCACTGATGATCTAAAGACCATGGTTTACATTGCTTCACACAATGAAGAAATTGAGCTTATTCAAAATATGCTTATAAAGTAAGACCTTAGTGCTTTTAAAATGTTGGTAATTCTGACAGAAATTGCAATGTTACTTGTCAAATAATACACATTAATTCAATTGATTTTTTTTTTTTGTAGTTAACCTGTGTGGTCTCTATAAATATGTTACTTTTTGTAGCTAATACATTTTATATTATCAGTATTTTAACATCTGGTTTTGTATAGGAGTAAGGATTGGCTGAGTCTACAATACTACAAATATCATCATCACATAACTTGAGCCAAAAGAGGAGCTTCTTACATGTTTGCTCTTCTTACATGTTTGCTCTTCTTACTGGGAATAGCAGTTAGGCCTCCATCAGATCACCTCATGCCATTGATGTTTTTGTTATTTTATCTACAAATGATCACTCAGATCTAACTTCACTAATTATTCGATCATCTTCTTTTTCCCCACCATTATCATGGGAACTTCCCATGATGAACATTTGTCACTTTTCAACCATCACACTCTGTTCATTTGTATTAAGTTACCACACCAGCAGTGTCCTTCGATATTATTGTTGCTTTCTCATATCACTTTCATTTGACTTATAAATTAAATTTGCACATCAAATAGAACTATATTCAACTCGATCTAGTTTAGCTGTAGATCTTCTACACTCATTGTTCTTGTTTTACTATCACATATCTCATTTTTGCTATAAATTTTGTTTGGACCAGTTAACAGTTTTCTGGTCTTCTGCTTGAGAAGACCCGACAAGCCAAGTGAGACCATGGCCTATGCCAGTGGGTGTAACCAGCCCACTTATGAATACCCCTCATTCATTGGACAATGAACTTTGCTTGCGAAGACCTATTGAGGCAAGTGAAATCAAAATCAAAATCGCTGACGTGGCCGATGACAGTATCGCCTGATTGTCACTCGTGCCAGTGGAATGTTAAAAGCACATCTGAGCATGATCATTGCCAGGGCCACGGATTGGCTCCTGTGCCGGTGGCCCATGAAAAGCACCATTCGAGCGTGATCATTGCCAGCGTCGCTTTACTGGCACATGAAAAACAACATTCGAATGTGGTTGTTGCCAGTGCCGCCAGACTGGCTCCTATGCAGGTAGCACATAAAAAACACCTTTTGAGCATGGTCGTTGCCAGAACCGTCTGACTGGCTCCCGTGCCGGTGTCACATAAAAGCACCCACTACACTCTTGGAGTGGTTGGCATTAGGAAGGGCATCCAGCTGTAGAAACTTTGCCAGATCAGATTGAGCCTGGTGCAGCCTCTGGCTCACCAGACCTCAGTCAAACCGTTCAACCCATGCCAGCATGGAAAGCGGACATCAAACGATGATGATGATGATGACTTTTTAATGATTTGATCTGAAGGAAAGCTTTGTCTCCATACCCTTTGCAGACTCTTCAAGACTAGTGAGCTTTGTATGGTTAATGTTTCTCTTGAACTGCTGCAAGTTGCTGGTTGCAGGATATATATGAACAGGAAAGGAATTTTAGGGAGCTGATGTTCTGGAGAACAAGGGCTGGTTAAGTTGGTTTGTGAGGGTTCTGATGGGTAGAGTAGATATAAATTGGGGATGAAAGAGGAGTATGTTGGGGATACATGAATGAAAATGGCATGAGACCAATCAATCAGTTCCAAATGGCAGAGACTTCTGTAGTATCAGAAAAAAAAGGCAAAGTGAGGGATCAGCATTTTTGTAGGCCAGAAATTGGAAAATGTTGGTGAACAATTTTACCCCAGTTAATGAAGTGGTCGTTTTTGGAGGAAGATATGCAGTCCAGGACGTCTGTATGTGAAGGAGCAGCACCATCCCAGATTTGGAAGCAGTATTCCTTTGTGGGGTTCACTCAAACTTTGTAAAGAACAAGTAGTGACCCTATGTCTTAATCTGCTCAGAATTAAGAGTTCATAACTTCATGTCATAACCTAACACTTTTCCAATAATATTTATTAATTCTTCCATGTTAGCAGGAATTAGATGGGTTTGATATATTACATTGGGTTCACATTTCATTGTTGATTTATGTAAAAATTGTAGCTGACTAATTCTGGCCTTCATGGAAACACATCTGTGAAAGGTTGAATCAACAGTTAAATATATTCCTCTCACAGTTCTTTATATTGAATGCAGAATATTTTGCTTACGTAGGAGTATGTTATTATTTTTCTTAAATATTTTCTGGCTAATTATTCATTTATAGTTTCAACATTTAGGGTATGGAACTTAGATCTAAACATATTTTTATCTTATATTTTTTACTAGTTGTGGCCATGCTGGGACACTTCCTTGAAGGGTTTAGTTGAACAAATTGACCCTAGTTTTATTTTTTTAAGTCTGGTACTTATTCTATCAGTTTCTTGCTGAACAGCTAAGTTATGGGTATGTAAATAAACCAACATCTGTTGTCAAGTAGTGAAGTAGGACAAACCCCCACACACTAACAACAGTCATCCACACTGTTTCCATTTATAAAATTCACTCACAAGACATTATAGTTGGCCCCAGGCTAGAATAGAAGATGCTCGTCCAAGATGCTGGGCAGTGGGACTGAACCCAAAATCTTGTGACTGCAAAGCAAGCTTCTTAACCACAGGGCTGTTCCTGCACTTGTCTATTTACATTGTCCATTTACATTACATAATACAGCTTGTATACAACTATTTGTATAGTTTTATATAAATTTGGTGCTAGTCCACTTTTGAAAATGTGACTCTTCACTTTGGGAATATTTCATGCATCACCAAAACAAATGTATCACTTTTATTTTAACTTGTCAGTTGTCTCAAACACTACATTGTTACATTTGTTTTAGACATTTTTGTTTCACAAGTACCTATAACATAACCCTTACTTTAAAAAAAAAAAAATTCCTTCTGAGTACTTTTACAAATTTTCAGTTTTTGACATTTTTCTCTTTCAAAAAATATTGAGATTTTGGAGGTTTTCAGTTTCAGAATTTCTTATATAGAATTATCAACTGCCCTACTTCCTTTTCTCTTACTGTAACCCTTATCTCTTGGCATAAAGCTGCCCTTGGCTCAGATTTCGTAGCCCTTGCTAGCTACATGGCAACCTCACTGGTGCTGGTGGCACATAAAAAAGATACCCAGTACATGCTGTAAAGCAGTTGGTGTTAGGAGGGGTATCTAGCCATAGAAACCATGGGAGGCAGACGTTGGAGCATGATTAGGTCCTTGGACCCATCATATCTTGTCAAACCATCCCACCCATGCTAGCATGGAATATGGATGTTAAATGACGTGAGGATGAGAGCTTAAAGTAGTGAAATATATAATAAATTTCATTTTGTGAGATAGCAGAGAATTCTGACATTTGGAGCAGATCCCCATATTGAAGATAGATGAAATGTCAACAAATTACTTATAGTTTTCATGTTTTCCTTTTATTTTATCTTAAGTTTGACCTATCTCATTAACAGGTATCACCAACAAGACAATTCACAGCAGTTCAATACATATTCTTTTGGCCCTGTTGTTCTTAGGTTGTTGTATATAATGAAAGATGTAGATATGGCCTTAAAGCTCTTTGAAAGTGAGGTAAGTTTTCCTTTGTTGATATTTATAGAAAATATCGATATATTATTCACTCTTACTATTAAATTTACATACAGCCTTTGGGAAAGTTGTCAATGTCACAGTTTCCTGTTTTTGATGATGGTGCCATGTAAAAAAGTACCCAGTACATTCTGTAAAGTGGTTGGTGTTAGGAAGGGCATCCAGCCATAGAAACCAAGCTCAAACAGACTATGGAACCTGGTGCGGCCCCTGGTCATTCCAGTTCCTGTCAAGTCATTCAGCCCATGCCAGCATAGAAAATGGATGTTAAATATTGATGATTGATGGCGAAAGAATAGTGTAGCTTTTGTGCCAAAACTAAAATATGAAATCAATATTTTGACCAGTTGACTTTCCTAACTATACACACACACACACACACACACACACACAATATCTCAATCTGTTGTGAAAAACTCATTTTTGCATACCATCGCCTTAGTCAACATAACTGAAAATAGGTACCTCCAATATATTTAATTTCTGTTATGTGTTTGTGGAGGAACAAAGCTCCTAACTGAGACTTTGTTTATAACTGAGTGGGGGTTAGTACTGTCAGTGGTCAATCCATATTTCTAGAATTTATTGATAGATAATTAGAGTTGCTGAAAGGTGCAGCTCTCTGTGCATTGTGTAGGTATCAGTAGGAGCAACACATAATGATGTAGGTTTGGGTTGGATCCCACTCTGTAGTACTGTAGGCAAGCATCTTTTGCCATAGTTTTGAGCCACAGTGAACTTTATGAATAAAACTGGGTAGACAGAGAAGTGTGAAAGGCTGTGGAATGGAAAGTATCTGTTCTTCAGTGATAAACTTAATCCATAGTCTTGTTTAACAGCACCATCTATTCTCTGACTACCTTTAGTTGAGTCTACATTCAACATTCAAATTGCTCTACTTCCTCCAAAACCTTTGAGTTATGGCTTTTTCTTTTCTCTCTTCCATAATTCTTGGAAGTCTTAAGTACTGCTCTTCCTTCTCTGAGTAAAACATTAAAAGATGAATCCAGATGATTCAGAAAGAGTACAGCTTGCTGTCTAATTTCAAAAAACAAAACAAAAAGCAACTACAAAAAAATTATATAAACATCAAAAAGAAAGTGTAAAATAAAATCCAGTTATAAACTGGAACTGATGTTTCTTAGTTCTTTCTTTTTCAGGAAACCAAGCCTTTGTTTTCACAAGTGACAAGTTACATCATTCTCATGGATATGTTGTATGAGAGTAAACAATATGATGAAACACTGAAGGTATTTCAGATAGTGACTGAAAGGGAAACTAATATAAAATATCCAAATGACTGCACTACAATTGCATTTGCCACATATTATGCTTTGGTTAGTATTGTATTCTTCTGTATTGTAATTTTCTCTACTAAACTATCTTTTGTCCTTTATAAGGAACATTGCATTCCCTCATTGAGTACAGCAGCTCATTTATTTGTTAATCTTCCTCTACACATTATTCTGAACTCTACTTGGTAACTGTTTGGTGATATTGCTTTATAGTTTCCATGGCTAGTTTTGACTACTGTATTATGATAGTGTCATGGATACAGTAGTGTATAACTCTTTGTTCATTATAATTCAAACTGCTACTTGTTGCATTTCAGCCTGAAAGGAAAAAAAAAATAACCTGATTCCTAATATACAGTGTAATTCTGGTTAGTAAAGCTGTTACTTCTTCTTTTGAGACAAATATAGGAACTTGGAGATCCATGCAACCTATATTGGCAATTAGGTACCAAATTTCTCCAACATTTGGTACCTATTCTCTGTTTATGGAAGTGCCATAATTGTTAATATTGTGTAAGTTAGCAGAGCATTTGTTTAAGACTATGAAAGTATCAGAAACTGTAGGTATCTTAAAAACAGCTGAAAGATATTAAATGTATTGACAGGTAAATTTCAACACTAGAAAATACTATATCCAACTATCCAGCTTGTTTACCAAAGGAATGTTGAAATGTTTGGATTTATTTCGCTGTCTAATGCATTTAAGCTAATTTGCTGATGCCTTATCTCTGTTTTATGAAAGTGCCATTGGTAGGAGACAAGTACCTTATGAACTAAGCCAACAACTTGGTTTCATTTCCAGAGTAGAATTAAAAAACACTTTTTCATTTCACATGCCTTTTGTAAAGGTTTGAATATTACAGATCTTGTTTATGCTGTCTCTTATATTGTTTATTATACTTACTTGAAACAGGCAATAGAAAACCACTCTGCTGTACTCTATCCCATATTCTTTATTATAATACCATAATATATTGTCTGAAAATATACTATTAAAAAAATGGTATTATTTACTATCTCTTTCATTAATATTTATTTTGCTTCATGCTGTTGGTAAATAAACATGTATTACAACAGAGTTGTTACGTCTAGATATTTTTGTTTTGATTTTTTTTTTTAGAATACTGCAGAAGCTTTACAGAACTGTCAGAAATTATTAAGAGACTGTTTAAATTTAAAACTTCAAGTTTCCAATCGTGCCCTTGTTTTTGCTGTTATGTTAGCATTGAAGCAGGTAATGTTTCTTACTTTACGCAAATTTTTCTAGAATATGCATCTCTTTATTGAAGTTATTTTAGATAGCTTTGTTATGATCACCAGTATAAACTCAATAATGCATGACTACCATCATAATCATCATTTAGTATCTATTCCCTAGTGGCATGGGTTGGACAGTTTAGACAGGATGTGAAAGGGTCCAAGGACCACATTGTGCTTTGTTAGATTCAGTAAAGAAAGGTGTATGGGACAATAAATTCTTTTAGTAGTGTCCTTATTAGATTAGATTGATTTCATCTCATCTGTTTGAATTAGTAGTTCTGTATAAGGACATAAAAAGTAAAGAAAAGTAAACTTCATTGAAAAAAAGAGCTGCAGTAATTTTAAAAAGAAGCAAAAGAAAGTTATGGTTTGTTTGTTAAGAATCTATCAAATGGACAAACTCAAGTTGTTGTGGAGCCACAGGTAAATGTTTTCTGATCAAACATATTCCAATTATCACTGGACGGTATTTTTTTCAGGCATTGTATATCTAGGATTATATTACACAATGTATCCTTCCTTTTCTTAAAGTAGTAGGGTGTGACTTGAAGGATAGCTATTTCTTGCAGTATGGGTGATCATATAATGGCTCCCTCATCAGTAATTAGAACTAATGTACTAATTCAGATGTAGAGAGTAATGCTGACATATATTATTCTCAAAAAGAGTTCAATATTCAGGGCTGAAATACTTTTTTAACCCACACTGCCAGATATTTTAAACAGGAATCACCACTGAGATGCTTATAATATCTGACCCGTATTGTAAATCAGGTGGTACACAAAGGAGTCATATCAAATGACTGGTGTAGCAGCACCATAGTCAACTGCTATAAGGGTAAAGGTGATGCCTTAGATAGAAAATTATAGAGGTATCAAATTGTTGGATCAGGTAATGAAAGTTACAGAGAGGGTCATAGCCCAACTAATGAGGGAGATAGTTAATCTAGATGAGATGCAGTTTGGTTTTGTACCAGGGAGAAGCATCACTGATGTTATATTTCTGGTAAGTCAGCTGCAGGAGAAATACATAACCAAAGATAAACCTCAGCCCCCTCTTGTCCATCATTGTGCTCCAGGCAATAACAGAGGAATTTAAGACAGGCTGCCCCTGGGAGCTTCTCTATGCTGATGACCTTGTTCCTATAGCTGAATCATTGCCAGAACTAGAAGAGTTTCAGGTATGGAAGCAAAGCCTAGAACCAAAGGGCTTTAGAGTTAACCTAGCAAAAACCAAAGTCTCAATAAGCTGGAAGGCAGACAAATCACAAATATCCTTCAGGTAGATGACCCTGCTGGATCTGTAGATAAGACGCAGTGTAAGCTATGGACCCGTAAGAGGACCAGCAATATCAGAGGAAGGTTAACTGGGAAAATAGCTTTTGTGTATGGAAGATGCACAGGTACAATAAACACCGTAAATGTTCAGAAAATAGACTCCATCAACTGCCAGTGGGGTAAGCTAAAAGTAGTAGATAACTTTTGTTATCTAGGTAACCAAGTTATTAGTGGAGGTGAATGCTCCAAGAGTGTAGTTGTTAGAATAAGAATAGGCTGGACAAAATTCAGAGAGCTCTTACTTCTGCTGGCAACAAAGAGCCTCTCCCTCAGAGTGAAAGGCAGATTGTATGATGCCTGTGTGCGAACAGCCATGCTACATGGCAGTGAAACATAGGCTGTGACAGCTGAGAATGTGTGTAGGCTTGAAAGAAATGAAACCAGTATGCTTTGCTGGATGTGCATTGTCAATGTGCATGTACAACAGAGTGTAAGCATCTTGAGAGAAAAGTTGGGCATAAGAGGCATCAGATGTGGTGTGCAAGAGAGACAATTGTGCTGGAATGGACATGTGATGCATATGGACGAGGACAGCTGTGTAAAGAAATGCCAATCTCTAACTGGAAGGAACTTGTGGTAGAGGTAGACCCAGGAAGACATGGGACGAGGTGGTGAAGCATGATCTTTGAACTTCGGGCCTCACAGAGGCAATCACTATTGATCGAGACGAGACCTTTGGCGATCTGCTGTGCTTGAGAAGACCCATCAAGCCAAGTGAAATCATAGTCTTGGCTGATGCTGGTGTCACGTAACTGGCAACTGTGCTGGTGGCACGTGAAAAGCACCTTTCAAGTATTGGGCTTCATGGAGGCAATGATGAATGACTGAGACTTTTGACATTATGCTGTGCTTGAGAAGACCCATCAAGCCAAGTATCACAGAAATGGCACCTGTGCTGGTGGCACGTAAAAGTACCCATTATACTCTCAGAATGGTTGGCATTAGGAAGGGCATCCACCTGTAGAAATCATGCCAAATCAAACTGGAGTCTGGTGCAGCCTTCCAGCTTGGCAGCATGGACAACAAACATTAAATGTTGATGATATTTCGCTGCATTCCAAAACCAAGCATGCATAAAGCTTGGTGTGTTAGTTAAGTGTTTTTGTTAAATAATTTTGGCTGGCTCTGCCCAGACTGATCTATAATAAGGTGTTCAGCTAAATCAGAATGACCCATATATACTTGAATATGTTTAACTTCAGTCTGTCCTGGAATCTTGCTATACATTATTCTACCTTGCAGTCAAATGTGTAGAGTATATTGTGAAAGTTAGAACATGTTAGTTATTTGTGTGTGTTTGAAGACTATTAGGGGTGGTGGTCACATCGACATAGCAAAAAATTTACACAATTGGAATATAATGAATAGTTAGTTCTTTAGGATTCATTTCAAGTTGATTTGTTAAGCAAATCAATTTCAAATGATGGTTATGTTTTCAATGTTCTGTATTGTAGAATGTTATTAGGGTGTTGCAACCTTGTTTCAGAGTATGTAGAGGTTCTCTATGGAACCTCTACACGGTTCCATATGGTTCTCTGAAATAGAAGATCTTTAAATTTGTTGGGTGCTTTTAAGCTTGTGAATGACTGATTGATTGCATTTTTAGGAGAGTTGAGTGAAAAGGTACTTTCATGAGTTAAAAAATGTATAATCAAAATCCATAGATATATGTGGAGCGATGTCATTAATATAGAGGAATATGAAAATTATAAATCTTCAGAGAGATAGCTGAAATAACATGGAAAATACTCTATCACTAGAGAACTCAGTAAAGAAACTGTTCATCCAAGCAATAAAGATTGAGGTGAAAGAAAAGCTGGCGATAAAAAGAATTGGATGTAGTGTGTAAGAGAGAAGACTGTAGTGGTATTTATTATATTTGTAATAAATATGGTTTTCTTTTCCATCTCTGCAGGAACAACCCGCCATTGCATTGGAGATGATATCATTAAGAGATGATTCTTTTCAGTTTGTTCTGAAAAACCTCAAGGTTACTCTTTTCTTATTATTGTGCAAACTGTTCAACCAAATATTTTTACTGTTTATCTATAAGAAGACAACTGTTCATTACTTAGCAGAAAATGTGCAATTGGTGGTGTTTCTTAAATCATATATAACCTGATATTTTTCCCTTTTGTGTGTATTTCCAAAGTATACTTTTTCTTTTTCTATTACATAATACCACATTGTTAAACTTGTATACATTTTCCTAATCATTATCATATTGTTTTCTGTTTCAATGAGTCGAGTATGTAAAATGGAATTTGGTAAAAAATTTTGAACTTGGATTTTTCAAGTGAGATACCAGTTTGTGTGAAAGTGACTGAGTATTCCACAGACTCATGCCCTGTTAATGTAATTTTCAAGTAGGATTAATATTACACAATGTGACAAGGCCGGACCTTCAAATTATAGGTACAGCCCATAAGACATACAGTTTCTACTTACCCAATAATGAAAAAAAAAAAATGATTAAAAATTTATATTGAATATATATTTAGATTAATGAACCAGAAAAATAGAAAACCAAGAAAATTAGTTAAAAATTATACTGAATTATTTCTCTTGAATCTCTTGCAGGCTTTATGTTATGCTAAACTTAACCGAATTGAAGATACTCTTCCAATACTGCGAAGCATTCTTCAGTGTGATTCTCCTTACAGAAACCGTCAGCTGAAAGTGTTTCCTGAAGTGGTAAGTTGATATGTATGATCACTGTCATCATTGTTTTTGTATCCATTTTTCCATGCTGGTATGGGTTAGATGAAACTTAGAGGCAGATTTTCTACAGCCTGATTATTTTCTTGTTACAAACTGTTTCCCATATAAAGAATTTTCATTCCACTAGTTATCATACATCAAAAATAACAGCCACTAAATGTATGGGGTCTTGTACTTAAAGGGGAATGTAAACAAAGACACTGTTTTTTGTTTAGGGTGTGTTAATGAGGATACATGGAAACAATATTCACACACCCTTCCATGCTAGCATGGAAGGTGGATGTTAAACGATGATGATGATGACACAGAGGCACACATACAAAGATACAATGGGCTTCTCAATTTCCACCAATTTCACTTACAAAGTTTTGGTTCTCTTGAGAGTATTACAGAAGACATTTGTGGGACTGAACTTGTAGTTAAGTGGTTGCAAGTGAACTTTGTAACTATACAGCCATGCCTGCACCTATTTAGTGTAATATTGTTAATTTATTATGTGTAGTGTTGATGTGGTGTTAAATTTTGTTATTTCCTTTTGGATGAGAAGGATGGTATGCTAATGGCTTAAGTACATTTGAAGTGGAGTTTGAGGAATCTGAAGTCAATGAAGGAGGAAGGACACATGGGAAAGGCATGCAGTAGGGCAATAGTAATATAGCATGTAATATATGGTATTGGGTCAATGGAAGGAAAAAACAGTACAAAGTACAAGTTTTCAAAAGTAGAATCATTTTCTTAGTACTGTACAATCAGAAAGGATGCAGCAAAATAATGGATCAGGAACTGAAGATTTTTCAGTTTGGGTAAAGTTGTTCCTTACTTTGGGATCAATTGTTATCAGGCATTTCCAACTTTGACTTATTTTCAAGCATGGTGTGTCTAGGACTACATCATTTAGTGTATCTTTTTTTTTTTTTTTTTAAGATAGTAGGGTGTGATTTTATAAGAATTTGCTATCTTGTAGCAAACAGAATAACCACATAAAAAATATATCAGTTAGGTGAAAAGCATTTTTCTGAATGTAGAGTATAATGTCAATTACTAAAGGAGGTACACTGTTATCACATGAGCAATGAAAAATAGATATCAACATGATTGTGATTTTGAATACATGTTAATGCTACATATTTAAGTCCTGCAGAAGTTCAATAGTTACTCAGAGGTGATACAACTCTTTGTTCTCAGGAGAAAAATCATGTTTTGCACAGTTTTCACAATGTTAAATTCTGTAACTGATATTAATGGTGTTTTTGTAAAAGTATGTAGCATAATGTAATTAGTAATACCACAAATAGTAGTATGATATTAACTGTTAATAAATGATTAAATTACTTATGATATTTATTTTCATCTCTCACTGTTTGGGTCGCTAGTACAAGTTTTCTAGTCTTCTACTAAGATTGATTCAAATATGTAGCCTTGTACTTATGTAGTACATATTATTGCAGTAATTTTACTAATCTTTTGTTATTGCAAAAAGTATTAGAATGCAATTTGTTGTTTCATACAGATCTTTGAAAGATAATGGCTAGCTTATTGACCTGTTAATATACAAGCATATTATTGGCTTGCTAATTTAAATACAATTCTTGTTGGAGTATCAAAATAATCTTTTCTTGTGGAACATTTCTCATCTCCCCAGCATTAAAGAGATAAGTAATAGCTTTCCTTTTGGGTTGACTATATTGTTAGAGAATAGTTGCCCTCATGAACTTCTTTTTAATATCTAGTGATATAAAATAGAAGCAGTAAAGTTATCTGCCTTGCTCAATGATGCTATTGCTGATCTTTATTCTATCTTGAAAAAAAAAAAAATCATTTAATCATTTCCTCACACAAATTTCAGACGATGGCATAGCTGTACATTTAAGAAGTTTCTTCACAAACTGAAGATCCTGGGTTTGATTCCACTATGTGGCATCTGGGGAAAATGCCTTTTACTATAGCCTTAGGTTAACCAAAACTTTGTGTATGAAATTGGGTAGATGGAAACTGCATGGAATCCTGTTGAATGGATTGTAGCTGTAATTGAAAAGTGCAACTTTGTGATACACACAGTGTCACTCTCATATCTGGTTACATAGTTATGCTAACAGTAAATATGTGTGCAGAGTTCTCAGCCACTTACATGTCAGTTTAGCAAATAAGGAATTCAATTGATCAAATGCTTGGTGTTGAAATTGATGGAGGAATCCTAATTTGCATTTCTCTAGAATTTCACTTCATCTGAGCCTCTTGCTAGATATTAACTTTTGTTATATACACATGAAAGCTTGTGATTTAGTAGAGTAATTTGTTATCACATATGCATTTTCGCAAGAGTATTATTGACATGAGTAGCAGTTCAAAATATGAATAAAAAAAGGCTTGCAGATTTTATTTATCAAGAACATAGCAAAACTTCTACTTAGTATAGATTTCTCATATAGACACACAAGATGTCAGATATATAGGAGAGCTTGAAGTGGTGTAACAGTGATAATTTTTGCCTGAGTTCTAAGATATGGGGTAAATATTTTTAGATATACTTATTTAAACATAATGACTTCTAGGGACACTGTATTTCATTATGCAACCATAATATATTACAAAGTATATTAAATGTTTTATGAGTCAATACTGTATCCTACTGTGTTAGCAGTGCTATTAAATCACTTTTTATGGTTATCTCTACAGATTTTCTATAGAAATTATTGCCAGCATTGATTTGTTACGACATCTTGTGTCCAAATATATCTAATGTAAACAACAATGTGATCGAAGATGGAAAAATAGGTAATGGGTGCACATGCCATATTTCAGGAGTTTTCACTCCTTTGTCAGCACTGTATCCAACTCATTAACCATCCATGAACACATTGTAGTATATTATGGTTGCATTACGAAATATAGTGTCCCTACAAGTCATTACTATGTATGTACCAGCTGTCAGGAATGTGTTTAATATGTAAAATTGGTATATCCAATAATGTTACATTGCTATATTTAGTGGCTATTTAGTGGCTATTTGGGTGTGGTGTTGAAGGAGCAAGAACTGAAATATGGCATATACAAAGGGTGTTCATTAAAGATTTCCCCTGACTGACTTCCCAAGGACTGGGATAAACAGAACTTGGTAGCCTTTCTCTACATAGCCACCACCAGTGGTGGCACACTTCTCCCATTGCTTTATGCAGCTGTGAAGACCTCATCTGTAGAAGTTGGTAGGTTGCATCTAGAGCTAAGACTTTACTTTGGAAATAAGTTCATCTTCTAAAAAGTGCTTCCCCTTGAAAAAACACTTCATAGCTGGAAAGAGGTGGAAGTCAGATGATGTGAGGTTGGGAGAGTAGGAAGGATTGTGCTTTCATCTGGGTAACATACGCATTGTGAACTGGGGTGTTGTCTTGGAGGAGGCGGACTCCTTTGGTCAGTATGCCATGCTTCACTGCTTTGATGGCATCCTGCAATTTCTGCAGCAGAGAAGCATAATATGCCTTTTGTCAGAAAACCTATCATCACTACTCCATGCTGGTCCCAAAAGACTATGACCCTCACCTTGCCTGCTGTGGGTTGGACACAAGCTTTCTTTGGAGGTGGTGAGTTATCATGCTTCTATTGCTTCGACTGGACTTTAGTCTCAGGATCGTAGTGATGGACCCATGTTTTATCCTGTGTGATAAGTCTGCTGAAAAAGTCCTCCTAATTTTCTTGGCACATTGCCAAAAGAGCCTGGGAGCAATTGACTCATTTCTGCTTCTGTGAGCAACTGAGGAATCCATCATGAAGACAACTTCTACATGTGCAAATGGTCATGAATGATTTTTTTCCACAGACCCTACACTTATCTTAACTTTTTGGGCTAGTCACCAAATAGTTATGCGGTGATCCTCCAAAATGGTGGTTTCTGCTTTATGGATGGTGTTGTCATGAAAGGCAGAATATGGTCGTCCAGGAATAGGAGCAGTTTCCACCAATGTCTAACCACATTTGAACTGGCATGCCAGTGCTTGACTACATTGTATGATGGTGCATCGTCACCATTAACTTTTTCCATCTCATCAAAAGTCTCTTTTCGTGTATGATCTTTCAAGTATAAGAACTTGATCACTAATCCACTGAACTTGATCCACTTCAGCTGCTGTAAAAGACAAATGAATACAGGTGGAAAGCTGCAATTTACAATGCGACATGTAGAGACATGTATGATTATACATGTACAAGTTGTTTCCTGCAATAATCGGCAGTGGTTCAGGGGAAATCTTTGCCTTGTATTAGATGTAATCAGATACAAAACATCGTAACAAATTAGCACTGGCTTTATTTTCTATAGAAAAATCTGTAGGAGTCTTGTACTTATACATACTTCATAGCTATTTTGGGAAATACGGGGAGTTTGTGTTTTAGTGATATTAGAATAAAACCAAAACATCCTGCATTTTATCTTAATCTCTGAGAAAATGGAAATAATAGTCATTGATTAATATCATTTTATTTTATATTCACCTAGCACTAACAATATTTTCTTATACTGTGTGTTGATACATAGTACTGCATATTTGATGACAAATATTCACTTTAAACAGGCTGTAGTACTTTTGTAAAATAAACTTAGATAAAGCACAATATTATTTGCTTTTCACTAACTTGACTATTATTTTTCATGTGGATGGTGCTTCTGTGTAATTTCATTCAGCTACAATAGGTTTTGATATCTGTTTGTGTACAATACTGTATATCAATATAGTGATAGTCTTATTACTAATATAGCAAGTACGGAAAAGGATATTTTTTATTGATGAGGTCTAATAAGACCAAAACATGTCAAAAGTTGTTAAAATTATTGAGCTAATATTTTATTTTTCTCACTGCATAAGCAATATTAAAAAGAATTTTCTTTCTATACTCCATGAAGTAAATAGGATTTATCCCCCTTCAATAGTGCAAAATTAAGTTCTGTAAATTTTTTCCTTTACGTTTTAATTTCAGTTAAATGTAATACATTCTGCAGCTGAAAATCATGGTGATCCAGTTTTTAAACAAACTCTGGAAACTATTGAACTTTCCTTCAAGGCTGGCGGTCTTATCAGTGATGTACTTCTGGAAGATTTCATTACTCAAAGAATAGTTAGAACACGACAACCACAGAACAGTTTTAAAGCTCGAGGACGTTCCACAGTTGATGGTTATCGAAGTCGCCAAAGCAAAACAGTTCGATCAAGATCCAATGTTATTTAGTCTCTTTAGGAATGTTTATTTTTGTGTTTAATAAATTCTACTCCAATTCTGAATAGAAATATGTAGGATTTTCTTTCTTATGATAGCATGCTATTAATTTCATTCATTAAATAATACATTTTTTTCATGACATCATGTTTCTTTATTGATTCTCTCTGGTAGTTTTTTTTATTTTGATTTTTATTCAATAAGTGTCTGAAACAGAATCAAGCCAGACAGAGAACTTCTCTATAATTTCAAAACCTACCTTGTGCCAATGCCACCATAAAATGCACCCAGACACTCTGCAAGACGGGTGTGTCACATTAGAAAAGGTTTCTTGCTGTAGAATCCATGTCAAAAATGAAATATCTTGAGTGAGGCATGGTTTTTCAACCCATCCAAGAGGGAAGTAATACTGATTCAATTTGCATTAACTCATCTAACCCCTGCCAGCTGACTTAAAAAAATAATGAGGATAATGAATTTAATGTGCAGTGGTGTGGAAAACGTTTGAAACAAACAAACAAGAATTTGAATTATCAAATATTTTGTTCTTTATTGAAAATTATTTGGATAAATGTTTAAAGGTTTCGTAGGAAATGATAACTATTCACTTAATCCAGTGTTGACATTTAAACTCTTTGATTTGTTAGTGTACATTAAATACAGGTTATAAAAAAACAATGACTTGTATAGTTTATTAACTAATTCTTTTGGTCAATACTTTATCTTTTCCATCAAAGAAAACAGTAGAAAACTTAAAGAAAGGAGACACTAAGGTACACAGAAGTAAATCAATAACTTTTGAAGAAGTTGTAATGCAAGTTTCCTGTAGCCATTTATCCAATAACATTTGCTGTTTTATGCACCATTTCCTGGGCACTGTTCCATGTCTTAATCACTTCAAGTATGTGGAATGGTCTGAGCATTGAGACACTTCACACTAGTGTACAAATTTTTCAGTGTTCTTTAGTGTGGAAATTTCTATTCTTTTCATAAGTTAGATATAGAGGTGGGGGTGTTAGTTTTTAGCTGTGTGTGTATGCATATTACCAAACCATTCAAAACAGTTCAGCTTTTTTGTTTTTACTCAAATTATTGTTATTTAAAGCAGAACTTTTGGTCATTTAGTTGATCTAAATGTTGATATTTTATTCTTCAGTTTGTTGTTTCTGATAGCATTTTAGTTGTAATTTCCCAAAGACATGTAGGCTGAACAAAATTATTATCTACTAAATTAACAAGTTGGTAGTTCTCATGGAAATAGTCTATCAGTTTGTATGACTTTGAACTGGGGTCATACAAGTCACGCCAGTTCGTTCTCCATAAACTGAATGCTTCTTCCTAAAAAAGAAAAATTAAATTGTTTTCAATATAGTGATTAAAAAACAATTAACTATAGTAAAAATATAACGATTTCTTTATATGTGTTTCTCTGGCTTAGGACATGGCAATATTTTGGTGGGATATGGGATGTAAGTTATGTAACAAGTGAATATAACTTCTTTTGTGGGGTAGTGTCAAAATGGGGTGTTAACTGCTAGAGTAAGAATAGGATAGTTAAAGTTCAGAGAGCTTTTACCTCTGTTGGCAACCAAATGTGTTTCTCTCCAAGTGAAAGGTAAATTGTATGATGCATGTGTACAAACTTCGATGTTGCATAGTAGTGAGATGAGGGCCCTGAATGTGAAGGCAGAAGAGGAATAAAGTTGGTATGCTCCACTGGCTGGGTGACAGAGCATTGGTGTATTGAGAGAGAAGTTGGGCATCAAAGGAACTAGATGCAGTGTGCAGGAGAGGAGACTGCTAGTTTGACTATGTGATGGATGGGGATGGTTGCATAAAGAAGTGCTGATCGCTTTAAGTGGAGGGAAATTGTGAAGAGGGGAAACGACTCAGGAAAACTTGGGGTGGATTATTGAAGGCCAATCTGAAAACACTGAACCTTAAGGAGATGACAGAGGAGCAAGATATGTGGTGCATTGCTGTACTTGAGAAGACTCGCCCACCACAACAAAATAGAGATCCTTAAACCAAGCAACACATAAAAAGTGTTGGTGCCATGTTAAAAGTACACTATGTGGAGTGATTGACATTAAAAAAGATATCCAACTGTAGAAACATGGCCTTGCCAGAGTTCCTGTCAAGCCATCTAACACATGCTAGTATGGAAAACGAATGATAAATGTTGATGATGATTACGGTTAGTTGACAATCGGTTCTTTTATTTTAGTTGTCCTGTACAATTGTCCAAACAATATATAAGTATCTAAGTTTGCAAAATTCCAGCCCAACATTGTTAGCTGTTAAAAGTATATGAACAGAAAATAATCATCATTTACCATCCCTATTTCATGCTGGCATGGGCTGGGTGGTTTGGCAGAATCCAACAGATCAGAGGACTGTTGAGCTCCAATCGTTTTTATGGATGGATGCTTTTCCTAATGCCAGCCACTTTATAAAGTGTATTGCATGCTTATAAAGAGAAATCTGATAATTTTTTGAAGAAGTTTAAATGAAATAATAAATCAGGGTAATGTTTTAGCATGCTATTTCATAATATTGACTTCTCACATTGGACAAAACCATAAATTTTGGATAAAGTATAGCCAATTATGTTGACCCAGTACTTGACAGCTACTTTATTTTATCCATTCTATGAAAAGCAAATTCAACTGGCAGGATTTGAACTTAGAGAATTAATACTGTCAGGTGTTTTGGTTGACACTGCTCTGTGTTATTTCATAATATTGAAAATACAAAATTGGCTCATCAGTTTAGATTGGCCAGTCTTGTGACATCTTGAAATATAGCTAGAAAGGAGAAGGACTATATGAAATAAGCAATTCTGAAAGTTTGTTTATAAAAATTTTTAAAATGGCAGGGTTCTGAATTAAGAAAAGGCAGGTTCAATATACAGTATTTCACCACATTCAAACCCATTGATACATAGACATAATTTTTTCGCTCATAGTCCAACTGGATAAATATAAAAGAAGTTCTGATCAGACATTTTACAGAATACTCATTCATTAGAAAATGGTTTTGCTTAACTTACTTTCCAAATTTTGAAAGCAATAGGATCAACAACAGTGGGCTGGATTATTTCCATTCCTGGAAATACTCCCCATGTAACAGCTATTGGTTGAGTTTCATCACAGTTGGTATAATCCATATCACCCTGGGACATACAAAAGATCAGTTTATACACTGAATTAGAGAAATACATAATAGTTCAGTTAGATTATTGAAGTGTTTAAGTTCAGTTGCTAAAATGAGTAAAGAATCTAACATTTTGGTTCCTTGTCCTTTCTCTCGAGAAGTAAAGAACAGAGATAGAGGGGAAAGTAGTATTGTTGCTTTAACTGCATCAATATTCTTGGAGTCCAGTTTTTATCCAGTGAAGTTATTATTTTGCAAGCATTCAATTTGACTGTGATAAACACAGAGCCTATACACCATAAGTTTTCATTTAAACCAATTGATCACAGTAAGCATGAAATGACCTTTCAAGTATAGTGCTGAAATTCACTTCAAATCCACTGCAGGTGTCTTGTTATATATTTCTGAATTTAATTTTAGGTGCCCATCACCATCAATTGCCAGGAATAGATACATGAATCAGTTGGAATTATTTCTTGAAATAGGGCAGAGTCTAGAAAGAGATCTAGTTCTAATCCATTTTATATTATAAAACCAAACTTAACCACTGTCATTTAAAAGTTCAATAGGATCTGAGAGACATTTGCTTTGTAAAAATTATTCACAGCTTATGGGCCTGCCTTGTCACGAATGTGAAGAGTATTTTGTATCCATTTTGCAGGACATATCTCCATAAAATACTTATTACTTGAATTAATGTAAATATTAATTATTCTAAAATATTTTCTGACAATTTCAAAAAGGTAATTAATAAATCGAAAACTTACCTGACTGTTCCCAATATGATAATTGACCTGAGGATAGTTAACTAAGAGTTTCTTCAAAACTTCGACATTTTCTTTTGAAGTGAAAAACTCAAGATAGGCCTTTAAGATATGGAAAAAAAGAAAGAAAAAAAGTTCTTTTTTTTGCAAAGGAAATATTCAAGAAAGATTTTATGCATGGTAGATCAATATATTCCTTTTAATATGTGAAACTAATACTGAGATTAATTAATTTGAACTAATACTGAGATTAATTTTCCACTTGTGCTAGCATGGGTAGTATATTTGATGATGATTTGCAAATACTGGATATTTTCTTTATTACTTTAAAAAAAATTGGCAGAACTTCTGGTCTTCTAATGCTCACTTGCATTGAATGTTTCAAATGTTCAGACAGGTCTAGTTAGAATGCTTGTTAGCAGGAGGAGATAGGGACAGGGAGAGAATTTATTTTTGCTAGACTGCAGATTTAAAAATCATTCTTTCTTTAGTCATGTTATTGCCAGTTGGTTGAGTCATTTGCTTGATTTTTCCTTATTAGAGGTATCCATCAATGGGTGGTCAGATATATTAACTACTAATGATCTAACCAGTGAGAACAATCTTTTGTTTCCACTTACAGTTGTGGAGTAAACTTAACCCTTCAATTTAACAAACCATGCCAGTCATGTCTAGGTTCCCAATCTCTACACAAACTTCAAAGAACCTTGTTATAAGCCAACCAGAGAACCTCTAAGTGGTCACTCGAACTGCCAGATATAACCATCAAATCTACCTTAAATTATATCCTGTTATTTAAAAAAAAGATAAGTTGCAGGTAATCATACACAATAATGACTAAAACAAGCTAAAAATACTCAAAATGGACCACTAAGATATGCTATGAGCAAGGTTTGCTGCTATGGCAAACTTTACTGAATATTTTTCTACATGTAGTTGTGTGAGCAAGAAAGGAATGAATGAACAGAGACAATGTAGGAAAGATGGGACTATACTCTTGTGGGAACGAAGCAACCTCACTAGTGCAGCTGCTGTTGACAGCTCATATTGCCATTGGTTAAATATTTTTGATCACATGTAAAGATTTTAAGCTTTGATATTAATTATAACCAATCTGTGATGGTCAAAAAAGAGCAAAGAAAAGTTCTGAAAATTTGGTTCATTCAACACATTGTTTTCTCTCTCCACAAGCATTAGATCTCCAACAAAGAACTCTATTGGGTCATGTTTGGATGTAGTTCAAGCTACCATTTTTCATCCAATGGAATAGCCACTTTTCGTGCAGTCATGCAATTCTTCAGTTCTTTCATGTTTAATATATATAGTAACTGGCGGTGCCCCAGTATGGCCACAGCTCATGAGCTGAAACTAGATAAAATGAAAAAATGATAGTCTGGATTTCTCGTTTACATACAGATTATCACCTTTGTGGTAGGGTTCTATGCCCCACTACAAACCCATAATAAAACAATTCTCTCACATTTGCATCTCACTCACTCTGTCTTTTTGTTGGTATGAGAAGAATGCTTTCACTCTTGAAGTATCCATGCTTCAATTGGACACATATATTATTGCCTCTCATTCTTTGAGTTAATATACACGAATATAAAGACACATACATGAATATCTTTATGTAATATAACTTTTGTTTATCAATCATTCAAATAGGGTTTTTCTGAACATGTTTCCTATCAATCATTTGTGATTAATAGATATGTTGATGATTAGCACACAATCTGTCTTTACAACCTCAAGTACATACTTAATAAACTCATATCATCAAAACATAGTGGGAAGAAAATAAGTTCTCTAGCACCCATAACATGGATAAAATTTATCCAGACATAATGAAATTGCTGGATACAGTACTCAGGTGCACTACAACTGAAAAAAAAAAAAGAGAGGCATTTGATGTACTGTTGGTGAGTTTCAGGAAGCATGGAAATTTTGTAGGATGTAGTGTCTGAACAGTTAACAACTAATACAGGTAGTTTATTCCATGCTTTAGCAATTCTGAGTGTGAAAAAATGTTTCTGGAAGTCATGGGTGCTGTGTTGTTTTTTGATTTTGTAAGCATGTCCGCAAGTGCTTGACATATGGAATTCTATAAGGTGCCCATGTTTGTTGTTGGAAAGATGGTGGATAATCTTGTGGGTGTCTACCAAGTCAATTGCCAGATGTCTGAGCTTTAATGTGTCCATATTCAGTGAAACAAGACATTCAGAGTATGGTAGATGCCTGATGATGGGTATTTGCTTGGTTGCATGTTTCTGGACAATTTCCAGGAGATTGATATGCTGAGCAAGATAGTCCAGACTGGTGATGCAAACTCTTAGTGTGGATGTACTATAGTCATACACAGTTTTAAATAGATAGCTGGAGAGTGGCTGACAAAAGTCTTACTGAGTGATGTTCAGACACCCTCAGACTTCTTGATTATCTTAGAGATGTGGTTTGTCCAATGCAGATCACTGTTTACAGTATTACTCAGATCACATTCACTAACGGATTTCTTAAGATTGGTGTTGTTGAGGGAGAATGTAAAAGTTGGGTTCTTATGAAGAGTATCCAAGCAAAGAAATCATGCCTAAAAGTAGAACATATACACAAGTCGTGATCCCTTACTCATCAAGGTGAGCAATAGTTTCAAATATGAACCAACTCATACTGTGACCTGTCCAACCCATAACATGGAAAAGCAAATGTAAAATGCTGCTGCTGTTGTTGCTGATAATGATCATGATGATGATGAACAATTACTTCCGAGTGTCCAGGCTCAACTGCAAGAATCTCAGAACATTACCACAGTACCATCTCTTCCATTTAACCCAGACAAACATAAAAAAAGCCACATATACACACAAGCTGCAGCAGCATCAGTAACTAAATTAGCTCCAAACACTGCTGGGATTATTCGTGATGTGTAACATCACAAATAATAAATGCAGAAAAGTAAATAACATCCATATTCTCCTCACCAAGTTCACCAAACTCGTTTCTTTCCTGGCCAGTGGGAGTCAGAGTTTGTTATGAAGAAGACCAGGTCACACCCAGGGGAGTAGAGTTAGTGATTGAAAAAGAGCAGTCAAATCGCCCTGTTTTTGTGAAGATGGTTTTAGAGATATCCAACCTCATAGCGAAGAAATAAGAATTATCAGATCTTCATCTGTTATCTTTCACTTGTTTCAGCCATTAGACTGCAGCCATGCTAGGGTGTCACCCTGAAGGATTTTAGTTGAGCAAATTGATTCCAGTACTTTTTTCTAAAGCCTGGTACTTACTCTATTGGTCTCTTTTGCTGAATTGTTAAGTTATGGCGATGTAAATACATCAACACCAGCTGCCAAGTGGTGGTGGGGGACAAACACAGACACAAACACACACACATACACACAATGGGCTTCTTTCAATTTTCATCAACATAAATCAAGGGTGCAGTAGAAAACACTTGCCCAAGGTGCCACACAGTGAGACTGAACCCAAACCATGTAGTTGGGAAGCAAACTTCTTTCCACATAGCCACACCTGCAAACATTATTTTATCTTCTCAACAGTAACAAGGAGGTGGTGGATTTTATTCGATTTTTCTTTTCATTTTTTTTTTGTGTGAAAGGGATTGGGTTTCTCTTTTTGAGAACCACTGTTCTAAGTGATTGTTCAACATATTTTCTCTCTCTTTAGTTAGGAGAGAAGAGAGTTACAGGACCTCTGTGACTGGTGTGAAGGAGGAAGGTATTCTCAAACCAGAAGTTTGGCTTGAATGTTTGCGATAGAAAAGACTTGTATCATGTGGTGGTAGTGGTGTTACCGGGTGACAAGTTAAGTCTACTTCTACCTGTTATCAGTGGTGGGTATGGTTCCACTAATCCGCTAACAGCTAATTAGCAAAGCTAACTTTTCATTTTAGCAGATTAGCATTTTTGCTAACTTTGGAAAACGTCAGCAGACCAATTAACTTCTGCTAAATTTAGTTCAGCTAACTTTAAGTCTGCTAACAAAATTCATACATTTGTTCTTGTCTGTTGTGGGCATGTCTCAAAGAGTCTGTCAGGCATGCTATTGGCTAACTATGTGTACACATGACAAGACATGACTGGTCAATGCAGCAGCAGCTAGCTGAACAGCGTTGTGTAATTCTGCAGTTTTGAGTTGTGTTCACTTATGATGTTGTCACGTTATAGACAGGCTTACAGTGTCAGCAGCAGCAGTGTATATTATCGGTTTATCAAGTTATTGTTTATTGTTATGGAAGGTGAAGACATTTTTATTCGGCCTATACAAAGAAAGCATGCCAGCCCAGTATTAGCGAGGCAGTTGCCCAAACTGCTGGCAATGACGTCTGTCAGTCTATGGTGGACAAAAAGATTGTAGACATGTTTGTCGACAACATGCTACTGCTGCATGTAGTGGAATCCTCCACCTTGGTCGGCCTGATCAAGATGCTGAACCCCAGCAAGACGTCGATGTCCCACCACACTCCAGGCAGGATGATCTTGGCCAGCCAAAAAACAGTTGGAGGAGTCTCTTACAAGATTTTTATAAATTAAAATTATACAAGGTTGTTAAATTATTATTATGGCGTGTTGTGATGTAAAGGAAGAAAAAGATGGAAGTGAAGAGAGAATTATGGTAGTCTTGCCTGTCGGTCCGGAAAAAGGGTCACTTTCAACATCCACGTGCTGTCTCAATCTCCAAGGTTCACTCCATGTCCATATGCGCTATCTTTCACTGTACAGTCTCACACGTCCGCTCTGATGTGCTGTCCGCTGCCCGACTGGCCCCCTCATGCTTCGCTGATGCTGCATGTCCACTGCAGCACTTCTGGTGGGATCCACAAGCCCCACTTCCGACAGGACATGTCTACTCCTTCACTTCTGATCCTTCGCTACAACACAGCCTGGCTCATAACACCACACGCCTCTCCACCCTGATCTGAAGATCATTCAACCAACCTGCCCACGTCCTCTTCTCAACCCTGACCACATGTCTTAATTTGTCTCGTAATCAGTCAACCAGCGAGGAGGGCACCGCTCCCTCTGTAACTTCAGGACTGGCCTCAGTTCCTGGCATATTACTGCCGGCTTCGTCCTCTTGTCCATTACTGTTGGCCCCATCCTGTCGCAGTGATGATCCTGCGCACATCCAAAACATGTTGTGACATGCCATCTACGGATACACTGTTCCTCGAATTCACAGAGGTTATTGTTCCTTTTCCCCACTGTGATGTGCACCGCGCATTTGGGGGCTTAACCCAGACTTCTCTGACCTGCACAAAGGCATGCTCTTTCTCTTCTGCGGGATGCGGTGATGCAGTACATAGATGCCTCCACTCGTACTTGAATATTGCCCTGTGTGGCCCTGACTCCCCAGCCTGTCCCGTCATGGGCGACATATTATACCGAAAAACGGCCTTGACCGGTGAGATGTGACACCTCTCTGCTATGGTCTTGATGATATGATGATGCCTCTCCACAACCCCATTGCCACTTGGCCAGTAATCCGCTCTGAAGAAACGGCTGACATGCCACTTGTCAAGCATTTCCCCCAGCACCTCCGAGTGAAAGGCAAGCAGCTCATCCACAGGGCCTCGTTCTAGGAATATTTCATTCAATATTCTTGTGATTTAAAGGAAGAAAAAGACGGAAGCGAAGAGAGAGTTACAGTAGTCTTAATTGTCAGTCTGGAAAAAGGGTCACTTTCAATATCCACGGACTGTCTCGATCTCCAAGGTTCACTCCACGTCCACTATCCGTTGCTGTACAGTCTCACACGTCTGCTCTGATGTGCTGTCCGCCACCCGACTAGCCCCTCGTGCTTTGCTGATGCCGCATGTCCACCGTGGCACTTCCAGTGGGATCCGCAGGCTCCACTTCCGACAGGACATGCCTACTCCCTCACTTCCAATCCTTCCTTACAACACAGCCTGGCTCATAACACCACATATACTTCATATTTTCTCAGTTAATGTAATAAAATGTATAATAGCTAATTGAAATAAATGTCATAATATATAATATAAGGTATACATACACACAAACACACACACACATATATATATATATATATATATATATATATATATATATATATATATATATATATATCACTCATGATTAAGTCTGCACAGCACAGTCAATCTTTAATGAAATAACAAATAAACGAACCTTAAGTTCTGAACTTATGAAATTCCGACCATCATTCCATCCCTCATCTCGGTTATTCATCACCCCCAACGCGTCACCTATCAAGGTAATGTCACAATTTTCAAAAGTTTAATAACGAGGCTTTAAATTATAAGCAGTATTTTTATGAATTTAGAACAGTCTCGTGACAAATGTTAAACTGGTTATAAGATACTATGAAAGAATGTCCTGCCTCTTTCCTATCCGAGAAAAATTGTACAAACCACTTGTTCACAGAAACTATTGCTGCTTGCGTGGAGATGCCGATGAGCGGCTCGTGTTTTTTTTTTTTGTAGGCCTTGATTATATTCTGCATCAGTTTATATATCATGACATTAAATTATTTCCTTGTTGGTTTTAAACTGCTGTTAGCCACCTCGATTATTTTATAATTTTCAGATCATCATTTTGTGAAATCAGTCACTGATTCCAATGGCATTATCCATAATATTGACAGGAGTGAGTTGGCCTCTACCAACTGCGATGGAGTGACCATTACTGATGAGTATTAATTTCCTAAACGAAATTAACATGCTAATCTAATGCATCTTGCTTAAGAGTCTGGAGGGTTTTCTCCCCTGTCAGTACAAAGAAACCATATGCTTTTGTGGCTAAGGAGTCTACGACTTCTATTTCTAGCAATGCTGATAGTCGCTGCATCCTAAGCTTTTAACTTTACAACTTATGTCTCTTTACAATTTAACATTTTTTAATTACAGATTGCTCAAGGATGTCTCCTGGATGGCGATCGCTGTGGACTGTTGGTCGGCCCACGACAGGTCCTACCTGGGGTTGACGGCACACTGGCTGAACCCCAAAACCTGCACGAGACAACACGCTGTCCTGACCTGCTCTCGGCTCAGAAGACATCACACCTTTGATGTTCTCGCCCAGACCATGGAGGACATCCATCAAAAGTTCCATTTGCAAGACAAGGCAACCAGGACCACGACGGACAACGGTAAAAACTTTGTTAAGGCATTATTTATGTTGTGTTATAAACCCAAACTCGAATATCAAAGTTCAAAAGGTTTTAATCGACTAAAAATACAGCAATCTACAATACAAACAAAGATTGCTAAATTGTAAGCAAAACCAAACTTCAACGCAATAACAGTTTTATGCAGCAAGTTGCTACAGCCTCGACTAACTAAAACCAACACTGAACACGTCCTGCAGCAAACAGAACAGAACTCCGCGCAGTCGCACTGCAGGCATATAACAGCAATCAAGACAATCAAAATCACGTGATCAAAACAAAAATCGCAATACGTTGTTTGGTACAGAAGTTGAACTCTTGCCAGACATTTCTGAGGCTAGTGCCGATGCGGATGTGGAGGACGTGAATCCTAAGGCTGGGAATGTGGACAAAGTTGAGTACATCTCTGTTGATGCCATCCTTGACTAAACCTGCTAGTGCACATGAAGTGCACAGCCCATGCCTTCAACTTGGTAGCTAATGTGGATACCGACAAGGCTCTTGACAGCGCTTCGTTCAAGTCGGCCTAGAGGAAGGCCATGTCTAAGGCGCAGCGGCTGTGGAATCTGCAGAGCCGCAACACGGTGACGGTGCGTTGAAGAGGAGGCTGGTGGTTCCAAAAAGTACCAGATCGAACTCTACTTATGATTCTGTTGTTGTCCTCAACAACCCGCTGGAGAAGAATAGGGGAGCTGTCCACAGGTGATGACACAGCTGAAGCTACAGATCTTTACTGATTCTGATGTCGACTTCCTAATGCCTAATGTTGCCAAGGCAGTGGATAAAATCCAAAGGGTAGACCAGGATTATTTCGGGAGCCTTCTGCCAACTGTAGTGGTTACCGTCATGAAGTTGAAGAAGGCCAAGTTCAAACATCTCTTGAACTGCAGTCCTCTGGTAGACGCGATACTGGCAGGAATCACGAAAAGGTTTGGGCTCCTCCTAGAAGACCTGGAGTGCCAACTAACCGCTACCTTCCACCACAAGTTTCGCCTGTTCTGGCTGGAGCAGTCAAGTTAGCAGAGTAACAAACGCCATGGAAACCGTCGTAGCGACAGCCCTAATGGAGACCAATGAAGAGGGCAACAGCACCACCAGCAATGAAGATGAGGAAGATGATTTCTTCAGAAACATCACTCGGCTCCGGAAGAGCATGAACCACAAGGTCACTGAAATCCAAGGCGCAAAACTTGGTGAAGACCTGGTTGGAGGCCATCTCGAAGAGGTCCTGACTGAAGTTGCGTTTTTGAGTGAGAAGGTCTTGATCAACCTGTTCACCAAGTATAACACGGCCATCCGATCCAGTGCTGCAGTCGAGCACCTATTCTCTAGAAGCAAAGATATTTTGAAGGCCTCTCAGATGGAAACTTTGAGAGGCTGATGTTTGTGAAGGGCAACCAGCATCATGTCGAGGTGATGGAGAAGGCTCAGCCAGAGTAGTACACCTTGATCATCATCCGATCTTGGCATGATACACCTTTTTGATTCGTTTAATACTTTTTGTACAGTAAATAAAGTGTATGTTGACTGAAAACTAATGTTTAATTTCATTTGTTCATTTAATTATTTGCGTACACCTTGATCATCATTTGATTTTGGCATGCTATACCTTTCTGGGAAGCTCTATGTCTAAGCTACAACATGAAAATTTCAGCTCTCTAAGTTTGTTTTTAGGGGTTTCAAAGCAAACCGAAACTAAATTTATGATAAAAGATAGTGACCATCATTTAGCGTTAGTTTCCGCTAATTTTTTTTTACCTGTTTAGTGGTTTAGCGTATGCGAAGCTAATTTTTTTTAGTTGGCGGATTAAGTTATCTGTGCTCACCACTGCCTGCTGTCTATAACAGTCAAATCTCCCTCAGACCACAACCAACTGTCTTACGAAGGGGCATATTGGATAATAATGGTTTTGGGTTCCCTAGATTTGGCAAAAAGGTGGGATGATCCAGGCTGGAATATTTTTTTCCCTGTAATTTTATTCGACCAAGGCTGATCTGAGGTTAAACAACAAAAGCTGGGCATATAAATGTAGATCCAGTGAGGAAGTCTCTACACAATTGCCCGAACTACCAAGAAATAACAGCCAAAATATCTCAAATCAGCCTTGTCGTAACAGAAAGATAAACGCATTGGAAAATGAAGTCATAGGTGCACTGTGCCTGGGAAAAGGACTGGATGGTCAAGACTCAGGTACCTTTAAGCAAAGGTCTGCTCGACCAAAAGTAAACTTATTGAGTTATGCAACAGTTGGCATACGAACGAATTAGTGAGGGAACCTGTAAACAGTAATTTTACTTGCTAGAAACAGCAGCCAAAAAACAAAAAAAAAAACAAAAACAAAAAAGCGGAGGACATTGAACAATGTAGTCCCTGATATACAAACTGTCTTTACAGTGACGTAGTGTAGAATGTACTGACCGCGCAGGCTACGTTGTGTCGTCACACGCTACCGTTAATAAAAGACTTCACTCATACCAAAATGAACAACTCTGCTATTCAGTGGTAAACTGGTTTTTATTTCACCACCCCGAAAGGATGAAAAGTAAAGTCGACCTCGGCGGAATTTGAACTCAGAACGATTTAGTCAGATGAAATGCCGCAAAGCCTTTTGTTCACCGTGCTTAAAGATTCTACCAGCTTGCCGCCCTTGTGATTTGACATTTTGGCACAAGGCCAGTAATTTTAGAGGATCGGCACTTCGTTTTATCGACTCTGAAAGGGTAAAAGGCAAAATTGACCTCGGCAGGATGTGAACTTAGAACGTGTAGTAACGCCTGCGCATGCGTAGTCTTACGCATGCGTAAAATTAAACAAGCAAGCGCTTCCCGCTCAATTCATTCTCTTTCTCGCTGGCCAGCGATTGAGCAAGGACGTGTGTTTAAAGCTGTCTCTACATCTTTCGGTCTTATACTCGACAGCTAGTTATTCTCACCTCTAAAGATGTATAACTAAAGATATGTATGTTTTACCAAGTAAATAAATGTTGTTTAAGTTGTTTAGTCTGGAGTTCAGCGTTCCGTCAATTTCTTTAATTTTATAGTAGAAAGTCAGGTATACAATCTAAAGGTGTATAACCCACTTTCTACTAAAAACGTAAAGATCCAGAAGAAATGCCACCAAGCATTTTGATCCTTCTAGCTCACCGCCCTACTAATAATAATCGTATACTTTCTTTATTGGCCACAAGATCTGCAAAAACCATATCTAGGACATTACAAAGGACAACGAGGATTTAAATAAACACGCGTACAAAATTAAAACAAATAAACAAACTTATAAGAATAAAATTTCCCAATAGGGGGGAAACGCCACACTGGTACGACTAAGGAACCTCACAAATCCCGAGTAACTCTACTACCTTTACTTTCCTTTCCAAGTGGAACTTGAAAAAACAAACAAACAAACAAACAAAAAACGATGAAAGCTAAACTGAAAAATAAACTGTCTGCCTTCAGTCTTTTCAGTTCCATCCACCACACAACCCTGCCATATTCATCAGTCAGGTAAAATAACTACTTCTCAAAACCTTCAGCTTCTGTAGAACTAGCTGCCAGGATCTTTATCCAACATTTCTATGATGTATCGTGCGAGGTGGAAGTTGTCGTGGGTAATTCTGTTTGGCATAGCGCATGCATCTTTTAATATGGAGCATGCACCTTACTCTAACACCGTGGCCAAAATCTTCAATTCTGTATTTAACAGAGTTAGGGGCCTGAAGTTCTTTTAATCATCCCCCTTGTTCGGGTTCTTTCTCAAATGCACCACACTAGTTTTCATAGGACTGGTATTCTCGGTTTCTGCTGCCAGTTGCAGTAGACATCTGTCATGAGGCTCCAGAACAAGTCTAGCATATGAACACGAAGCTCGTAGAGTAGACCATCCCGCTTCGACGACTTTCTCTTGTATCCAGCCATTACTTTCCATATTTCGTCAGGTTTTATCGGTCTTTCGCAGAACTTCTCATCCCTATTCAAGAGCCACAACAGACAGTTGAGGTTAGGAACATCTCTGGTTCACCGCCCGCCCCAAATAGTTGAGTGAAGTGCCATTAAAAAGCTGCACATATCTGCTTGGAATTGAGTTGTACACGCCATTCCCGATCTGTTAAAGACTGAGTTGGGGCTTTACTGTCACTTGGGACCATCGAACGACTTTCGTTCCATGCCTTATAGCCCTATCTCTGATAACGCAACATTCATGCTTAGCTTTGAAGAATCATTAAAGGTCAATCTCGCTGCCAACACGTCAGTCACAGTGCCTTTCCTAAACGCTTCTTCTAAGTTACTAAGTTGGCCTCTTTCTGGAATTTCTATAATCATTTTCTTACTAAACCTTATCAATTGTAATCAGTAAGCTATTTTCAGGGCAAACAATCATTGGCTGTTGACAATTTCTCCCGTCAACTCCCTCTTAACTAGTTCTTTAATCCAGTCACTGTAAACTTGGTGCAATGGGAAAGATGCGTTCAGTTTCCAGAAACCGGGTCCCTATCCACCGGTGGATAGGGACTTGGTTTCTAAGGTACAGGCCACAAATTTGTGGCCTGTACGTCAGCTGATTGGAAACAACTGAACAAGTCTGAGAGGCTTTCTCACACTCGTCTCCTATCAGCTAGCCACACACAATTAAGAAGTTCATCCGAGATGGCGTTTCAATTGCCCACTAACACTAAAGAGCGGAGTATTTCCTGGAAAATCTCCAGTTGCCTGAAGAAATTCGGCTGCTCCATACCAGCCGCGTCTAGAAAGACCGACTGTCTCAAGGTCCAGGCCATTTCGAAACAGCACTACCTCTTGCCCTACTACTCTGGGCCGAATAAGTGATGTAAAGATCTCGAAGTCGGCAAAAATTGGTGCTAAGGGCGTGTGTCTAGAATCCTCGCCGATAGCTATCACATCCAAACCTAGCAACCTGAAGTCAATGAGCAGGCGACTAGGCTTCCATGTTGATTTCAGGCTACGTGCATTTATACACTCTACTCTCAGAGCTGCCATGCTCGTGAAAAAGAGGAAGACGAAAAGTAAACGGGTTACTTACCCATTTGGTAGTCCTGTGGATCGAGTGACTTGGTTTACATGAAATTTTGGGCTTCCTTCAGAAGCCTACAGCTGCCCTTGCGCTGAAGCATCCTACATTCATTGGGGAAATTATCCCTCATTATATATATCTCACAAATTTGTACCACTTTGAAAGTAGTGCGCTTGTAGACCTTCTCTCTGTTTTAACGTTTTCTTTTAATGTAATAAGGGACATCAATTTTTGTATTTGTACTCCTTGTCAGCATAAAGTTTAGGCTAGGTGTGTTTTGTTAATGTTGTACTTGTGTGTCTGTCTGATGGTGCAACTCCTGCGTTTTTTTGTTTTTTTTTTGTTGGTGATTTTGGTGGTGGAGTTGTTGCCAATGTTTGGTACGGGTGTCATTTCAGGGATACAGTCGTGATTTAAAAAAGAGAAACTGCCGGAGAGCATATATAATTTTTTAAAAGTATTTTTGTTGTATTTTTTATTGTTAATTTTTTTGTTGTTTTTCCTTTTTACGAGATGAGATATCTATACCAGAAATATCTGATACGGGTTGGGGTAAAGGTGAAGGTATATATTTCACGCGTGCTCATATGTGTATGTGTTTGGAAGGGGAAGGGGATAGAGTATAAGGGAGGAGTTAAGTTGGAGATTTTTCTGGGTGCCAGGTTTTGCTTCTGTATTGTGGGTGTCATTGTTGCTGGTTTCCTGTCATTTGTAATATTAGCACCGGTACTGTTGTTCTTGTAGCTGCAGTTGCGGTTATTTGTGTTACTGTTGCTATTGCTACTGTTGTTGGTGTTGACCTTCTTCTCTTCACTACTACTATTGAGGCTGCATTATCAGCAGTAGTGGAAGTAGGGTGTCTCCTCTACCTTGTTTTTTGTAGAGGAAAAAAGTTCCGAAGTGGCCTTCTGCACAACACAAATGGCATCTTGACCTTCTTCCCCTACCCTTAAATATGCAGCTGGACTTCATTGGAAAGGCGTATAAGGCCTGGGATCTTCTCTACATCCTCCAATTTGATTTGGAGGAGGATCTACACTATAGTCCCAAGCCAAAACTCCGTCTCTGTTCGTTTTACGTCAAAGAGGATGTCACCTCCCTTCAAAGCAACACAGGCTAACTTCCACCAGATGGAAAGTCCCTCCATCTCTCCCTCTCTCTCATATATATACATATATATATATATATATATCGAAAAGTTCTCCCTAAATTCGATGGCTATAGGGTGAATTTATCTGTCGCATATAGGAACTATGGAGTACATCAGTGCGAGGGCTTTGCTCTCGAAGAAAGCCTCCATACTCCCGAACTGCTGTGCTCTGGTCACATGACCTATATCTACCCATATATCTTTGAGAGCTCTTTCCACCTGGATGTGTGTTGCCGCTTCTAGGCATCAGGTTTTAACCTGTAGACAGCGATACAACGCTGTTGAATCGGCTGTCATTTAAGGAGAGTGAGAAGTACTGTGTTGATTTCACTGCCTTTGGTGTTCCCCACCACTTAATTTTTTTATTATCATTCTTCTTTTCTTCTTTCTCCTTCCTCTTGTCGCTTTTGGTGTTGTAGCAATTGTCGTTGTTGCTAGTGTTTATAGGAAAGTGGTTATACACCATTAGGTGTACACCGCTTCCGTACATTAAATTCTGAAGAAACAACGGAACGCAGATTCTGAACTATCAACACAACAATATTTATTTACAGAGGAAATAGGCACCACTTCGCCCTTGGTTGCTGAGACGCCTTCTGAATGATTTCCGTGGTTATTTGTGAAGCTCTGGTGCTGACATGTGAGAGAGCTCTGTTGGACGTCTGACTTCTTCGTCGGCCGGCGAGAAAAGAGCGGTAACGTTTTAGATGTTGAACTCTACACATGCGCATGAGACTCTTCCCGTGTTCCTTCCGGAACTAGTCCCTGCGCATGCGTGGATAAGCTTACCGGACATGTCGTCTGCTAAGGCGTTACTACATGTTAAAAACGTTGTCCTTATTGTTGTTGCTATCATTGCTGTTGTTATTGTCGCTATTCTCGTGCAAATTTTCTCTCATAGAGCTGGTAATAGTATGAAAATTTCATGCTACCTCCTCGTTGAATTTGATAATGGGCAGTACCGACGCCATAATTCCAAACAAGAGAGAGGGGTAAAAAAAAAAAGAAAAAAAGACAGCCGAAAACTAATAAAATATTACAAAAATTGGTTGTTCCCTTCTTCATCCATTGAAGAAGGGGTCCTTAAAGTTTTAACAAAAATTTGCAACAGTAAGCTAATTATTTTCAGCAAAATTTAACAAACCTTTACGACCGATGGACGTGCGCAATAATGATAATTAACGTAATTCTTTCTATTATAGGTATAAGGCCTGAAATGTTTGGAGAGGGAACTAGTTGATTACATCGACCTCACTATTCAACAGATACTAATCTTTATCGTTCACGAAGGAATGAAAGGCAAAGTCGAACTCGGCGGAATTTGAACCCTGGAAGTGAAGCCGAGCGAAATGCTGCTAAGCATTTTGATCGAAGTGCTAACGTTTCTGTCAGTTCGTCGCCTTAAGAAATAATAATAATAATCCTTTCTACTATAGCCGCAAGGCCTATAGTAGAAAGGATCTTTGTTAACGATTCTGCCAGTTCACTGCCTTCAATGGTTTTAAATTTTGGCTCAAGGCCAGCAGGTTCGGAGGACGGGGTTAGTCAATTACAGTGTTCAACTGGTACTTATTTCATCGACTCCGAAAGGATGAAAGGCAAAGTTGACCTCAGCGGAATTTGAACTGAGAACGTAAAGACGAACGAAATACTGCTAAACATTTCGTTCGGTATGCTAACGATTCTGCCAGCTCGTCGCCTCAAATAATAATAATGGAACGGACTCTATTATTTTCCAAATTCACCTTGTTTGTATTCGCTATATTCTCCGTCAAAAACTTCCTGGAGGAAGAAGTTCTACTCATAGTTTTCTAGGCTCTCTGAGTTCAGTGAGATTGATGCAGTTGGTTCCTCTTGACGGAAGGAAAACGACTAGGCCTAGTGGTTAGTGTGAACCTGGGTGTGGAAGTAGATACACCGTTGGTGACGAGAAGAGTAGAGACAAATGGGTCGCAAATATCTGAATGATGGTGTCACGAGACCAACTAGTTCCGATAAGTAGAGGCAATTATAAATTGCGACAGAAAGAGGAAACACAAAAGACAACATACCTGTACGCCGGTGATCTGAATGCCATTATAAGCGACTACATCAGTCAGACAGCCCTTTTAGAGATGTGGTTTAGGATCCCTGCATGCGTAGAGCAGCATCACAGTCGAAAATGTGGGAGCAAATCCACTATTGTTGGTTTCAACATTTTGTAAAGGTTTAGCAGTTACTGAAGACCGAAGCAATTTCTGAAACAGTAGACAAGATCCAGTCTTTGTAACGCGATCTTTGTTATTCTGAGGTTGTAGTTTCGGCAGAAGAGATCAGTGAGCTAGCATTGAGAGCTCGAGTCACTTGCTGTTTATATTTAGAGAGAAAGACGCGATTGTGTTTCCATGATATGTGTAGTGACTACGCCTCTGTGCTGTTAAATGAGGTAAAATTGGCCCGATACCACTGGATAATGTTTTCGAGATCTTTGGAGACAGAATCAGTGCAGATTTGGCATCAGGTGTTGAAGCTGCTTCATGTAGATGAAACTTGTGTGTAGAGGGTTAGAGAAGAATGAGAATTGGTATCACCTGCGTAGGAGTGTGTGTTGTTTGCGGTGATAGCAAATTGGTGGTTGATGAATAGGATGAAGAGTGTGGGAGATAAATCCGAGCCTTCAGTCACACCAGACTTGTATAGAGTGTGTCATACAGAGCTTTATCAGTAGACGCTGTGATGCTACCATCTGCACTGTATTTCACATTTAAAGAAAAAGAAGAAAGAAAAATCTTACTCTGTGATAGTGCAATGTTTTCGGACCCGTCAAAACATGAATTATTTTATGTGCTGTATGTGCTCAGTATATTACTGGTTAACTTCGTGTATTGATCACTGAGCGAACTGGTCACTGCTGCTCAACTTAACATTATTAGTTTCAAAAGAAGCTTTGATGAATAATAGAAAACAAACAATTATTTTTCTGTTTGATCCTTATGACAATATGAATATGTAACGGTAATGTTTTTAGTTGAAGTCGAGGGTTACCAATTGTAATCGATGCCTGTTATGGTGCAACGTCGGAATTACCAATTGTAACGGTCAAACAATAATTGATAAACACTAGGATGGAACGTCGGAGTCGTCACCAATTTTAACGGCAAAGATTTATTGCAACGGCATATTGTAAGATGTAAAAGAGGAACAGTGATTGAAGTTTAAGAAATATTTTCTTAAGGGGGCCACATTTTTCATTAACGAAACACTTTGAAACTTGGAACACTGGTAGAATGTGTCATATAAAACATCTTTTTCTCTTAGTCTTCTTAAAAAAAAAAAAAGAAATCCAGAAGTTATTCCATGTTAAAGTTGTCGTATTTCTGTAATTTCAACCAATCACTGACGTCCATTCAGCCGATATACATTAAGTGCCGACTACATAAACAAACGATTCTGAAACAATTAACCCTAACCCTGGGGTTAGGGTTAGGGTTAAAGCAAATTTAAAATGAAAAAAGCAAATAAAACGAAGGTATGGAGATTAAATACGCTTTACATCGCTTAATCAGCCAAAGGAGTAAATATAAACAACTGAATACTTGTCAGTGATTGGTTGAAATTATCGAAATAAGACAATTTTTTACATGAAATAAATTCGAATACAAAAATATTTTTCTTTTCTATAACACAAAATAGATAAGTATACGAAGTTTGAAAGTCTTTCCGTACCAAAAACACTATGTAAAACATTAATGAAAAATGTGGCCCCCGTTTTAAAATAGATCCGAAAATATTTATTTACCGTTACTTCAATATATATGCAAAACGACGACAGGTTGGTATGTGTAACTAGTAAATGGAAAAGCATACGAGGTAATAAGAGTTAATTTCGGCCGGTATGTGTGTACACGATCTCATAGTAGTATATAGAGAGAGATATAGTAATGTTACAGAGAAAAGAAAGTGAGTGAGTCGAGGGAAATTGTCTCGCATAGTCGCTGATTGTAACTTTCTTTTTCCCTCTGGCCGTTTGGTGTCTAGTGGCTGCCTGCTTGTGGCCATGACTCTAGTTGTCCGTTCACACTCACTGACTTTGGCTTACAGAATTCTTGTTTTTATAACTATCCAAAACTAACCAGAAGGATAGACATATTGTTGAGAACAATGGATTTTGTTGGAGGTCTGTTATCTCCATTTCAGCCCTGGTGGGTTAGAAGGGTCAAGTGGCTAAGATATTATTCTGGCTTAGCGAAGGCATCTGGTAAATATAACTGCTGTCACTAACAGAAAAACTATTGTTCTACCATGAGAAAAGAGCTGTTGAACTGTTAAGTGAAATTTGGCGATCGAGGATCGAATCCACGCTATGCCTGCATGAAGCCACTACAAATATATTAATATATACAAAAGTAACTCTGTAACAAAATCACATTAGCATATGTAAGGTCGGCATCCAGTCTTGTATGCTTGTAGCAGAGAATATAATCTCAACAAGAAGGATTACTTGATTAAAGTTGAGGCAAAAGGGCAAACTGGCTATAAGAAGCTACCGAGTCTTCCATATCAACTGCTGAGCCATGTGTTTATTAATTTTTAGAGTTCCTCTTGTGCATAGTGTAAGACTTCTGTTGCTAACTTGCAACTTCAATCATGAAGTTAAGTATTCAGGAACAATGCTTTTTAGAAGCTTGCTTTATAATTACATCATTCGCCTACAAGCAAAAACATTGATGAAAGCGTTGTCTGCTTGCTTTTGTACCATCTGTACAAAATAGTTACTCTTTCTCGTAGCATGACTCGGGTGCCGACCTTACATATGCTAATGCGATTTTGTTACAGAGTTACTTTTGTATGTATTAATATATCTTTGAGAGTTCTTTCCACTTGGATGTGTTGCCGCTTTTAGGCATCGGGTTTTAACAGTGTGCTTGGTTATCTTTTAACAGACAGCTTAGCTTTGTATTTAATGCATCATTGATACAAAAAGAGAGAAACTACGTAGTAATTAAAAAGTTTGCTACCCTCTTTGAATTCAAATGTTACGTTTTCTTTATGTAGGTATTACACTGTGCTACTTTAGCGTGTGATTTACAAGGGAGATTACTTTAGGTTACTTTTTAGTTTACTTCTTAATTTCTAAAAACCCATAAGATGTTGGCTAAAGATTTTTATAATGTCATCAGTGACGAGACGAAGGCATTTACTTTTTACAAGAAACCAGCACTAAATTC
This sequence comes from Octopus bimaculoides, assembly GCF_046866305.1. NCBI lineage: Eukaryota > Metazoa > Mollusca > Cephalopoda > Octopoda > Octopodidae > Octopus > Octopus bimaculoides. The sequence continues at coordinate 81,787,104 of NC_142930.1, read as the reverse complement.
ATATAATTTCTTAAGAATAAGAAGGGTGTTACTTTAATGTGTGAGCTGCAACTTAAAGGGAGATTACTTTTTTTGTGTACAGAAAGTATAAAATTTTGTTTATCAGAAATCGCAACAGATTCAGAGTTCTTCGTACAGATACTTCTAAAAAAACGGAATAAAACTTTTAGAATACCTTTGATTATAGGTCTTTTCTATCAGCGTTAACCTTCGACTAAACAACAATACAGTAAATCATAGTATCGAATTATAATTAATTTACAAAGGTAAAATAGTCAGAGCGTCGGAAAATATTCTCTGCGATATTTCTTCAGGCTCTTCCCGTTCAAGGTTCAAATCCTGCTTTTCATCCCTCCAGAGTCAATGAAATAAAGAACACGTCTAGTACAGAGGTGAAATGGTATCTACTAGCCCTGTTCCCTCAAAACTGTTGTTTTTTATTTTTTCATCTTTTCAAAATGATGGGGGGAAGCTTTTTATGAAAAAAATTCATGAAAATTTATGATTTTTTCCATCCCCTCATCCGGACCGAATATGACCACTTGTTCTTGCACTACACGAAAATGTATCAGGAAGTTCGTAGGATGTACTAGAAACAACAGCTAAATCTCTCTTAAGTCATGCACCTTTTCTTCTGAAAATATTTTGGAAATTTTTTTCTTTTTTTTTACCGAAAGACTTTCCCCATTATTTGTAAGTGCCCCCTCCTCTAAATTGGCCAAAATCGCTCCGGATGGATTTGAGGATATGAGGGGGGAAATCATAAAGCTTCAAAAATTTCCCCTATTTCGAAGGTCGTGGTAAAAAATAAGAAATCTGAAAACTCCCCGTCAAAACAGAGAAAATCCAACTTATGTAGGCGTCCTGATCCGAAATTCTACCAAGGGTAGAGAACTTTTTGCTAGCATTCGTATCTCAATCCGCCTGCCGAAAATCTATATGAAAAACAGTTTAACTCTTAAAACTACTACTTTTCTATTCTAGGCACAAGGCCCGAAATTTTTGGTTAGATCGACCCAGTTCGCAACTGGTACTTAATTTATCGACCCCGAAAGGATGAAAGGCAAAGTCAACCTTGGAGGAATTTGAACTCAGAATGTAAAGACAGACAAACTGCGTATATCTGAATTTGTAAAATTAAAGATTCATTATTGTTTTCGACACGAATGTATCACGATATGTTTATTATTCATGCAATTCGTCCTTGCTGTAACAGTCGCTCGGCCTATATAAAGCAGCTAAATCTCGCTCAAATTGTAGCTTACTATTTTTAAAAAGAGAAGAAAGTAGATAGTATAGTCCTGTTGTTAGCACTCCGTCGCTTACGACGTCGAGGGTTCCAGTTGATCCGATCAACGGAACAGTCTGCTCGTGAAATTAACGTGCAAGTGGCTGAGCACTCCACAGACACGTGTACCCTTAACGTAGTTCTCGGGGATATTCAGCGTGACAAGGCTGACCCTTTGAATTACAGGTACGACAGAAACAGGAAGTAGGAGTGAGAGAAAGTTGTGGTGAAAGAGTACCGAAGGGCTAGTCACCACCACCCTGCCGGAGCCTCGTGGAACTTTAGGTGTTTTCGCTCAATAAACACTCACAACGCCCAGTCTGGGAATCGAAACTACGATCCTATGACCGCGAGTCTGCTGCCCTAACCACTGGGCCATTGCGCCTCCGCAGTATAGTCCTAGATACTTCTAAAAAGCACTTCATGGCTGGAATTCCTTTGATCATACGACTAGTCACTCAGAGAGATGTGAAGCTAAGCAACAAGATATTTGGATTACAATTCCATACTTAGAAATTGCTCGCTTATACAGATTTTATTATTGAATCTAAGTTAGCGAAAATTTTATGAGGTCCGACTTGAGGACAAAACCTCAAGATTGATAGATAGAGACACAACCGATTACGTCGACCTCCATCCTCGCTATAAACCTGATACTTATTGAAAATATAAATTCTGTTGAGGTTTAGAACTATAATGCAGAGGAGGGGTGGAGCATGATTTTGAAGGACATTTACAAAAACCCAGTAAAAATACAAATTAATAATAATTTGATGCTATAATTTACTTCAGAAGAAATTTAAACAAACATTTTGAGTATAAATTATGTATAGGTTGTTTTTTCTTTTATACGATCTCTTTGTGTTCAAAAAAAGAGGTGCGGTCAGTTTCAATACTTATATTAGGATCTTGCCTAGAACTGAGCTGCACCTTTCTTGCGGAGGCATTGTACATACAGCCACTGTTATTAATGGCGTGGGTAAATTGGACAAATCAATTTGCGTAAATAACATATTCTTGGCAGCTAGCCCGATTACTGAATTACTTACACGTTAGCAATGTTATATTTGAGTGTAATAATGTTCTATTGTTCACACAGTTTTTGTGGAAAGACAAGTTGCTTGTATCTGACCAATGTTTAATATACATCTACACTGTCGGCTGTCTATAGATTTAAAGATTTACTCTATAGGCCATTGTAGTTTCATAATATAATACTGTTACCGATTTACTGAATCTTTTAATGATAGTAGCAATGTTTCTGGGAAATGAGGGTATTCAATTGTTAATGAGATTCCAATGTAAGAATCGAAATCAATGTAGCTGATTTCTCTCTTTTCTGCCCACAAAGAGTTTTTTTTGAAAAGACAAGCTGTTCACATATATCCTGCTTCAGTTGCATATGCAGTGTTGATTATAATATATAGATTTACAGTATTTTGTAATACATTAATCGCATCAAAACAGTAGTTAACGCATCCGTAATTTTATAATTCTCACCGCTTTTAAGAGAGAACTATAATCAATTATAATAGTAAAAATACCATTCGCATTTAGGAATGCTTTATATTCCTATCATGTATTGGGAATCTACTTGGTACATGATAGGTAATTTACTGATCCCGGAACCATGAAAAGCAAAGTCGACATCGGGAAGATTTGAGCTCAGAACATAAAGGATCTTACCTTTTTCAGCGTCTTATTCCGTTTAATTTCGAATGCAGTAACTCTCATCTACACCGCAACATTAAGGATGTGTGATAGCGCGACAATCATTAACAGTGACATCTCATTAAGTGGCATTTGGTTTTAGCGCAAGCGCAAAGCGTGAGTCCATTGGTACTCTTCCCATCATCCTTAGATAATGCCATTGACTCAGAATTGAGAGGATACTTAACTGTGTTTGTTTATCTTGTTGTAGTGAGCAAAACGACGAACATTCAGTCGATAATCCGCTAAAAGCTCCTGTACCGAGGGGTTGGTCACGCTGACACGCCATTCTTCCGCACGAATCGGCCCCCAACTACGAGAGCAATGGAAATGCAGAGTTTATCCGGGCTAAGTGAATCACCGATGTCTGCCACAGGCAAAGTGTCAACCCAATCTCCAGAAAATTTGGAACGTGCAGAAAATAAGAGACACCTTGAATACTTATTAAAGAGTCGAAAACATAAGAAACATTTACGTAAACCCTTGAATCATTTGGCCAACGCAGCTTGGGTAAGAAATTTTGAAGCGAGTTTAACATTGACCACACTTTCGAGTTTCTCACGAGATCGTCAAAAAGTTGCAAGGATGTCTAGAATCTAAACGAGGGACTAGACTTCAGTTTGCAAACTAACTTATGGATCAGTAAATAATTTCTAAGATTAAAAAGCTTTGATGAAGCTCAATTACATCAAGGTCTTTGAGTAGCTACTTAAGCTTTGACGTTTTGGTTCCAAAGTAAGATAAAAAAAATTGAAGAGGTCATCTATAAGATATCGGGGGCGAATATCATTAGTTCAGGGAGTAAACAGTGCAGATTGATAACTTATGTTTATTCAGATTCTATTTCTGATATAGTTGTCGTAAGTTTTAGTTAAAACAGTTTTAAGTGCAATACACGAGCGAGCCTCTGAATATTGGGTGTGTGGGAAATTATAATACCATTTTAAAAATTTGTTGTCACTCTTCCGTTGAAATTATTATTTTTTTGGCTTTTTTCATAGTTAGGGCGGAGATCACGTGATGCCATAACGCAGTAGTCGTGATTCTGCACGCTTTCGTGGACGTTCCCTCATCCATAAACATATTGTTTGACATTAATTTATGCTGACTAATATGAAAGTAAATTGTCACGCAACGTTTATATAACATAATGGACATGATATTGAAACTGGTGTTTACTGTGAACAGTGTACGACTAACAAAAGTTAACAGATCTCTATTTAATATCAGAAACAATTTAACTAGACTGAGACTAATTACAAAATCTTAACTAGATTAATCGCTGGCAATAAAAGGAAACAATAGTCAATGGGAACAAACAACAAAAGGTGATTTTTCGGGCAAGGCAGCGAGCAATTTTTGAAGGGTATAGTTACTGGTAGTGGTTCTATTGGCCTGAACAACGGTGGAAAACTAGGGCAACCTTAATGGGATTTGATCATAGAATTTTATGTCTTCATTATCAAGAAAGGAAGATAATAGTATTGGACAAAAACAGCTTTAAAAAATGCCTCTCCACAACCCTCTACTGAGTTTTTAGTAGAGGCTTAAAATTTTGGCACAAGGTCAGAGAAGGGGAAATCGATTACACAAAGCTCAGTGCTCAATTGGTATTATTTTATTAATCTCGAAAGGATGCAAAGCCAATCTGACCTCGGCGCGATTTGAACACAGAAAGCAATAAGTCGGGAAAAATACCCAAAGCATTTTATCCGAAGCGCTAACGATTTTGGCAGCGTGCTGCCCTAAAGGTTTCATATTTTGGCACAAGCCAGTAACTTTGAGGATGAAAGCTAGAGTCGACCCTGGCAGAATTTGAGCCCAGAATGTAAAGGTGGACGGAATGCCGCCAAGCATTTAGCCTGGTGCGTTAACGATTCTGCCAGCTCGCAGCCTTAATAATAATAATCATCTTTTTTACTATAAGCGCAAGGCCTGAAATTTGTAGGGAGGAGGGGCAGTCGATTAGATTGACCTCTGTACACAACTGGTATTTAATTTATCGACCCCGAAAGGATGAAAGGCGAAGTCAACCTCGGGGGATTTGAACTTAGACAGTAAAGAAGGACGAAATGCCGCTAGGTATTTTACTCGGTGTGGTTATGATTCTACCAGCTCGCCACCTTCTTGATAATAATAATAATAATAATAATAATAATAATAATAATAATCACTAATTCTTGTTTAATGGTCACAAGGGCTAATATAAATTAAAAACATGTAAGGACAAAGACAGGACGAAGGGTACAAAGGGTTTTGTCCGAAAAGAAAACGTTCGTGTAAACAATAATAACAGCGAAAATATAACAAATAAAACTCCCAATAGGGGGAGGCGCTTTGAAAGGTTACACGTGGAAAAACCCATAAAAGCCACGGGCGCCTGATCAGGAGGGCTAGAGAGCCCCTTCTCCTTTTATATTACCTTTTTTTACAGGTGTAACCTCAGAATTGGTCCGTTCATACCGGCCATTTTACCAACAGTCACCCACCTTTCAATAAATTTGCTATGAGACAGCACTTCCCTCTCTACTCTCATCTTCCTTGTCAAGTGGAACTTGAAAAAGTTGATGAGGCCTTGGCCAAAGAGGAAAGTGTCTGACTTTAGCCCTTTCAAATGGGTCCACCATACCACCTCTTTCGCTACAGCTACTTGACAAAGGAAAATTGCCTTATCCTCCCGGTTAAAGGAGGTCGGCGGGTCAATCTTCACTATGGATAAAACTGATAGCCGGATCCGTCCTACACGCGACAGTAGCTGTTCGGCATAAACCCACAAGTCAGCAATACTCGGGTACTGGACGAGTGCGTGCAGAACGGTTTCGTCGTCTTGAGCGCACCCCGGGCAGGCCCGGCTGACGGCACTTCCGTGCCGGTAGAGTTTATCTCGAACAAGCAGCGCCCCTCGATAGCACTGCCAGGCGAGGGACCTTTGGAAGTTATCCATGGGCCCCGGCCCGAAAGTTCTCCCGAACAGACTGTTTAGCTGATTATCGTCGACGCCTAGAGTTTCCCCGAGAACGTCGTCGCCCTTTTCCTCCACTAAGCCTCTATGGAACGCTGGAGTGGAACTACTACCGATCGCATTGCCCGCCTGGCTGAGGGCGGTGAGAATTTGGCGGCACTCGAGGTGCCAAGCGCCCTTTCTCGGTCTACGTTTGATCCAAGATTGCAGCTCTGTCAAAGAGACGAGCTGTGGAAAATCGTGTCCACGTCCAGGAAACGTTTAAGATGCCATAGCCTGAGCGCATGTTTGCGCATCAGCAACCACAGCATGCCAAGGCCTCCGTTCAGCGGCTGTTGACAGCAGATGGAGCGCCTGACCAGTGGTACCTGACCCTTCCACAGAAAGTCGAAGAGTAAGCGCATCAGCTTGGTTAACCAGCAGTCGGGACAAGGAACGACGGGTAATCGGTAATAGATGACGGATGCGATGTACGCATTCGCCACCTCCAATGATAATAGTAATAATAATCTGCTTGTTCGTTCGTTCATACGTTACACTATGGTTTGTTTGAAAGATGAAGAAGGAGAGTGAGTGAGAAAGCAGATAACCAGTGGTTGCATTGCGCTGTCACTTTCGGTATTAGTGGAAGTGAGGGGTGAAAAGGAAGAGAAAAAAAGAACTGTTAACATGAAGAAGGGAATCAGATGGTTAAAATGTTTGTTGAGTTAAGTGGTAGAGAGGAGAGAAGAGAGACAGTGCTTAGCAGCGGGAAATTTTATAATATAATATATTATTATGAATGGACGTGAAAAAACTTAGCAAAATAGCCGTGAGTGTTATTTTTTAAAAATTTGCAATGGAATTGAAACTAATCATGTAAATAAAAACATTGTGTATATTCTCTATGTCGTTTTGTGCACATCAATAGTATATAATGTAAAGTAATTATGATGAAATATTGCATAATAAGGAATCCGCAGTAATATATTGATCTTGCAGTCTCAACCGAATTAAACACTAACGAATGATATGTGTACTAAGCATTGTATAAATTGTCAATGTATATTTTTGCATTATTTATTGCACACGCAACAAGATTTATATGCAATAAAATGCATATCCTTTCTTTCTTAAATAACTCCTTTCAACTTTTTTTCCATTCCGTAGAATTTCCACGGGTCCCGCAAGTAATAATAATTCTTTCTACTATAGGCACAAGTCCTGAAATTTTGGGAGGGGTAAATTAATTTCCTCGACCTCAATTCTTTATTTATTTCATCAATCCCAATTCTGTACTTATTTCATCGACCCCGAAAGAATGAAAGACAAGTCAACCTAATAATGAAGGTCAAAAGAATAAGAATGATCAACTTTATCAAGATCCTATCATACAGCATGTACGGTATTTTGTGTTGTCTAGATCATTGCCGTTGCGATATCAAAAGTTACAAATGTTATATCACCAGTAGTGTGGAGGCGCAATGGCAGCGGACTCGCGGTTTCGATTCCAAGACCGGGCGTTGTGAGTGTTTATTGAGCGGAAACACCTAAAGCTCCACGAGGCTCCGGAAGGGGATGGTGGCGAATCCTGCTGTACTCCTCCACCACAACTTTCTCTCACTCTTACTTCCTGTTTCTGTTGTGCCTGTAATTCAAAGGGTCAGCCTTGTCACACTGTGTCACGCTGAATATCCCCGAGAACTACGTTAAGGGTACACGTGTCTGTGGAGTGCTCAGCCACTTGCACGTTAATTTCACGAGCAGGCTGTTCCGTTGATCGGATCAACTGGAACTCTCGACGGAGTGCCAACAACAACAATCACCAGTAGTTTAAAAAAAGTTACGCAAACGGTTACGGGAATAGTTTTGATGATGATGGTGGTCTCTCGTAGTCCGAGAAAGACGGTTCTGCAATTTCTTGCTGGACAACTTGCGCAAATAATTCGTTTATAGTGACCAAATGTTTGTCCTGAACATTAGCTCACTCCCTCCGTTAAATCAACGCTATCTGAATGGGTGCACGGTGTACCACTCGTCAGGTGTCGAAGTGACCGCAGAGTAACGTGAGAGATGTTTTGCTCAAGACCTTAACGCACTACCCGGTCCAGGAACTGAAACTACGACCTAGCAATCGTGAATGCAATACCCTAACCACTAAGCCATGCGCCCTCACATGGGGAAAAATCTTAAACACTCTTTATCTCACTACGAAACTTAGTTTTTATCATATCATCTAAAAGTTAGACTATATGATAAGCATAATATAATAAGGGCAAACCCTTTAGTATTTGAATGAGGTAACAGATCAGTCTCCCCTATTTAACCTCTGACCTGTTCGCCACTAGTATTTTACTCTACGATTCCGCTCTCTCTCTCTCTCTCTCTCTCTCACACACACACACACACAAACACAGAACCTACAACCACAAGCACACGAAGGGACCTCTACAAGATCGTTCAACCTGGTAGAAACAGTAATTCTTTTTCGTCAAATCACACTCTGCTTATCAAAAAAAAAAAAAGGAGGGGGAGGCACATTGAGTAATGCAGTCCCCGATATAGAAGAAGACGAGGCAACTACGACTGGAAAATCTTTGATTTTTAAATCTGTTCAGTTAGGACTGTTCTGGGACTGAATAATAGCTCTCAGATGATTCACCTCTGTACAGACGAACAACACTGCTTATAACATGAAAGAAAATTACCTACCATCACCACCACCACCACCACCATCAACAACGTTCCTACATGGTTGCTCCACCGACTAAATTTTCCTGAAATCACATCCTATGTCACCCTCATTTTATATCTTTTTTTCCATGCTGGCATAGGTTAAATGGACCATCACAACCTGCATTACATTGCCCACATATCATTAGAGAAAATGGGCTAACTGTGGTTATTGTGAATGTCATAGATGCCTTTTATTGTGCCACTGGCACTAAGAAGTTGACCCAAGTGAGAACCTTGTATTAGTTCTTATTTGAAATTATTGTCCTCCTAAACAGTAAGCCTGCAATGCAACTTAAATACCATGTCCTATAGCATATGTTCCATTTTTGGCATCTCTTCTCTTGGAACTCTTTCTATTAGAAATCAATTTACAGAGTGAAGTAGATGCATTTTTATCGTGTCACTGGCACTAGGGATGTTGTCAAAGAGTATCTTAGTTTCTGAATCAGTTATTATTAGGAGTTGTCCCTCTCCTAGATAGAAAACTGTAATGCAGTTTGGGGAGTGTGTGTTTCAACCGTCTTACAAGAGAGAAAAAAAAAACACACATTGGATGATGTATATTTAGACTTATGCCCAACCCCCAAAGTTTGGATAGTCATGGCTGGAATGCTTTTGACCAAAAGCCTGCTTGATCAGGGTTAATGATCAACAAAAATACCAACTACCTGATGATCAGCTACCTCTGCAATATGACTATCAAATTGTAGCTGGGTCTTCTGAGTTTTTCCCAAGATTAACTCCACTAAGTTTGCAGAATCTTACTAGACATCACTCAGCCAAAATGTCTCTGTAAGTAGCCTTCCTGCCAGAAGGTTCATTATATTTATTGCTTGTTTTGCTTTCAATTGAAACTACATGTATGCAACGTAACTCCTCTCAAACTCTCCATCATTCCACTTGTCTTACTATCATGTACAGATACCAAATGAAGAAAAACAAATTCCATTTATTTCAACCAAGATGACCAACTCTGATGGTATCTTTTCTACTGCTCTTAAACACTATATCTCAAAACCAGCTCCTATGTTTACCAAGTTCTCTTTCTACAGTGATCTACTCCAACCAATGGAGACAAAATACAGTATATACCATTCCTAAGATCAATGTTTATGACCTTGCCAACTATTATGCTATCTCCCTCACTTCCTACACCTCAAAGATATTGGAAACATTTAAAAAAATTACTTTAATTATCATCTTCAGTTCTTTTCTTCTCAGTAACCTTATGATAAGTTCCAGTAAAGTTAGATCTACTGGAGGTACTTGATCTATTGTCCCTGAGAACTTCAGTAAAAACTATGTTGTTGCACTTGACATATTTCAACAAATCTTTTAACCACTTCTGTAATGAGAAGTTGTCTAGCTAACCTTCCCTTCCACAGACTATATCTATTTCTCATTTTTTAGATTGCAAGTTTCTTGTTAGACCAATCTGCTGCAATGCATACTGGCAACCTTTCGACCTACATCTATCTAAAAGCTTTGATATAGTATAGTTTAATTAGGACTTGTGCACTTTTCATTTTATACTTTACCAATCTATTTGTCATAATTTCTAACCATGTAGATGTCATTACTCTTAACTTCTTTTTAACCTTATGCATATGGGTACAATCCATATACAACTTAACACTTCAAGCTCTAGTATGAGTTGTCAAGGTTGCATGTGGATAGTGCTTGGACTGGCATGTACTTATTTCATAAGTAGAAACATTTCAGTGAGGACACTATAGTCTCAACAGCAGAAAAAGAGAATATAATCCATTTTTGACACTTTTACAAAACTATATTAGTGCTATTACAAGAAACCATTTAACTGAATGGCAGAGTCACTCCACTTATATCCACTTTTTTTTTTGCCTCTTATACTGTTAATGCAACTAGCAAGCTGCAAATTACCTCCATTCATTATTTCTTTTGTTTCTCACCAGTAGACATTATAGTAAATATTTTGCTCAATCATTCTTTCAAAGAACTGAAACCTTCTGGAATTCTTTCCTTGTCCACTTTTTACTGCAGTCATCAACTAATCGTTGATCCAACTTAACATTAATCTCACCAACTTGAAGAGTCTAAAAAAGGTCATACACAATGCTCTATCTCACCCTTTGACAAATCATGAAAATATTAATACAATGGTCATTCCAGCTGTGTGATTCACATCTGGGATTACAACAATGAATACTTATGGGTAACCTATATTGTAACCCCAGACATAAATCACAGACTTAACTGATTAAGTCTATAATTATACAGGGTGTCCATAAAGTCTGGGTATATGGAGTAAATAATATCATAACATAAACAATTAAATATAAGAAATAATAATTTCTTAAAGTATGTGTTAATCCCCATGTGGGTACATGAAGTAAATAAAATCATAACATAAACAATTAAATATAAGAAATAATAATTTCTTAAAGTATGTGTTAATCCCCATGTACCCAGACTTTGTGGACACCCTGTAGTATATAATTGTGTTTATATAACGTGAATAATGATTAATAATGTTAAGTTACAACAGAATGATGACTGATGATGGTTAAGTTTCACTTGTGATCCAACATGAATTGCAGTAATCAGATATACCATGGATTGTAAGATGTCAAAATAATTAATCTCTACTGTAACATCAAAGATTGTGCTATACATGTTATTAGTTAAGAATTACCCTATCCTAGTGGATATAACATGGATTAAGTCTCTTCAAGAAAGGTGATAATGTTTAGATCAGTTGTTTACAAAAATAATTCACAAAAGTGTTTATTAAAGCACTGAGGTTATCAGACATATTATTAAAAAGGTTGTCACAACACTGGTTTACATCAGATGGTTATACAAGAAATATAGAATTAGTTGTAGAGTGATTTCATCAGAGGAAAACACAATGGGGTTAATTTCAACAGTTTCATCGACAGGTAGAATAAGTTATATAAAAGCGCTGTATACAGGTTACCTTAGTAGACATATATAGTGGTTACATCAGAGAACCAGCAATGGTTACACAAATAATTCCATTGGAGAAATTTTATAGGGATAATAATACAAATTACTCAGATGGGTTACGTAGTAGTTGCAGCATTAGTTACATCATAAAAGTTACAGTGAGTACATCATAGAGATAACACAGAAATTACAACACACACAGTGGTTATATGAAAAGGAATACAACAGCGTCTCCAACAGGAAAGGGGTTACAACAAGGATTACAGCAATATGAATTTACAAGGGTGTATCTGGTGCAAGACAGGGGCTAAAATGCCCACTGAAATGATATTCTCCTATGTCTTTATAGAATGTAAGGAATGTACAATAAGTCAGCTGAAAAGTTCATTGGCTGAACAAGATACTCTCATGGATTGTGACCAAATAAGGTTTATTTTTCAACATAGTCCTCCTTGTGGTCCACACAGTTCTTCCATCGGTGTTGCAGTGCTTGGATCCCATTGGCAAAGAAGCTTTCATCCTGTTTCTCAAAAAAGTTATCAACGACAGTTATGATTTCATCATCACTACAATGCTGGTTCCCAGCCAAGTGTTTTTTCATGTTGGGGAATAGATGATAATTAGATGGTGCCAAATCAGGAAAAAACTGGGAGTGATCAATCAGTTCAAAGCCACAGTCACGCACAGCAGCCATTGAAACAAAAGACTTATGTGCTGGTGCACTGTCCCAATGAAACAAGACCCCTTTCATCAGTTTTCTTGATAGCCTTTTGTAACTGTTCCAGCAAGTTGGCATAGTACTTTTCATTGATGGTGTGGTTCTTTTGTAGATAATCAATAAACACAATGCCTTTTGCATCCCATAAAACTGAGGCCATCACCTTTCCTGTAGATGAAACAACCTGGCCTTCTTTGGAGCAGCTGAGGAGAGTTGTCTTCATTGCATGGATTGTTTCTTTATCTCTGGCTCAACGTGATCAATCCAACACTCATCCTGGGTTAGAAAATGTTCAAGGAAACCAGTTGGAAATGTCTCAAACAATGTCAGATTTTCCCATGATGTGATCAGCCTGGCGAGCTTTTGATGAGGTGTTAGAAGACTTGGCAGCCACTGAGCAGAAACCTTCATTATGCTAAGTTCATTGTGCAGAATATTCTCAACCCTCTCATGACATATGCTAATAGCATTGTCTGTTTGGTTTATAGTCAATTGCCTCTCATTCATCACCTTGTGATGAACATGATCAATGTTTTCCTTGGTGGTGGCAGTTGCAGACATTGGATCATCAAGACTCTCCCCTCCTGAATTCAGCAGAGCCCACTTTTGCACTGTCAATAAAACTGGCGAGTCCATGTCAGCATGAATGTTGCTGTTGTTGCGGGGGTGGGGGCTTAAACCTTTTTTCTTCAGGTACTTGGTAATATCACAATGCCAAATTTTGTCCATTTTCAGGAAGTTACTACTAATTACTTTTGAGTTTACTTTGAACAGTCAGATGTCAGTTTATCAAGAAAGAAACAAGGCATTTATTAATAAGAAGAGCTGAAAGTGATGCATGCAAAATTTCACAGCTCTGGCCTTATTCCTTCATAGTCAGTCTATGAACTTTTCAGCTCACCCTTGTGTGTAGAAGTTAAGGGTGTTAACATCATTGTTGATGTTAAGGTATTGTGGGAAACATTTAGCAGCATGGTTTTGTTGATGCTGTTGCTTGAATTAAAAGGATATTTTAAAGTAAATATGGGGGCCAAACAAAGTGATATTATTGTTAGTATTTGAAAAAAAATGTAAGAAATGTGTGGCTGCATTACACACATTTTTTTATGTGTTAAAGAATTTTAGAAAATATGAAAACAGCAAGGTAATGGTTATGTCTTAACATTATTACTAATGTTGGTGGAAAAAGAGATTGATCACTATGAAGAACCAAATACTGTTTATAGAGGAATCATAATCTTCTCTTAGTATACATATTTAGAACACAAGGAGAAGAATATGTTAATTACCTTTTGATAGACATATCCATCGGGGTTTCCCCAACCAAATATTGGATGGGTTGAACTAAACCCATTTATAGCTGGCTGAGAATTTATGGTCAAAACACCATTTTTGTTCAGATATGCCAACTGGTCTGATATTAAAGAAGTTTCAGTAGACAAGACATCATCACTCCAAGGTATGTGTGTTACCTGTAAAAGCAGTTTCATTTAAAAGTGGAAACAAATTCTAAGTTATTTTTCTGATCTCACAAAAGAAAAAAAAAAAAAAAAATTACAGATATTAATTAATCATACAGCAATTAATGAATGTTGAACTATAACTATACTTAATATGCCACACATACATATCTGGTGCAAGCTAAAAACAGAAAAAAATGCTTGTTCAAATAACAATAACATTTTCTATAAACATCATCGTACCTTTTCTGATTATCAATTAGTATGTGGGTATGAATGATGTTTTCTCTTACAGAAGTAATAATCTGTATAATCTATAAACATTACGCGCGCGCACACACACACACACACACACACACGACAAAAATTTGTAAATGTGATGGAGTGCTTCAGCTATATTACCAAACCTAGTTTTGGAGTTCCAGACAATATCAAGAAGAATGATAGCAATGAAGCTATGAGCTGAAATGCTAACTGTCTATTTAAAAATTCAAACCTTGTTATAACCATTGCACTGTACCTCTAAGCAAGACATAACCTTGCTTGCCGCAGTCTGTCTAATTAACAACAGATTTTACAGCTACTTCATGATTGTGTCTGCAGTGAACAGTATCTTTTTCTAGAAATACAAAATATATTTCAGCTGTAATATACAGTAGTTAAAGTTTCAAAACCATTCAACACACACTATCAAAGAAAGAGAAAAAATAAATCTACAATAATGTACTAAACAAGAATAAAACTAGAAATTTATCTATAAACTAACATGAAATCAAATAAAAAAAAATTGAATTAAGCTTCTTTTGTTTGTTTTGTAGCCACAAAACTGGAAAGAATTACTGAGATATAGATTTTTAATCAATTGTCTTAGACTTGAAGATCTTCCATGACCCTTTTGTCTAAGAAAAGGAAGACATTGTTTTTCACAGCTCACCTTTACTCCATTTTGGTTTTCATGTCCTTTGATGAAATAGTAAAATACATTCCACACATCCTGCTCTGTCTCTAGCTGAAATCCTAATGATTTTAATTGCTCCTCATTACTAGAATAATTTAGATAAAACATATAGTAGTCAGTCAAATTTCCAAAACTAGCATGTGAAGAATTACCCCATCTACCATTTGGGAATTTATTCCAGTCTGCTGTTCGACAAATGTAGCTCTTACGACGACCTTTCCAAAAGATTGGGCGGACTTCTTCGTTAAGCCTTACATAGTTTACAGAAGGCTTCCATGGTAAAGGCTTGTTGATTTCCTCATTTAGAAGACCAAGCTGTTTTAAAATTGTGGTTGTGGCAAACCTTTGGTTGAGAGTGTAAAAATGTATTCCTTTTGTCAAACCACTGTTCAAAAGTTTCTTTCCTAATTCAACTGCATGATGCACACCAAAGTTGCGAACAGCTTCATCATTGTCTTTAATTGGTGTTATGCTGTTAAGAATTTCTTCAGGCACTGTAAGCTTTGTCAGCTTACTGACATGGTGAAGAGACAGGTAACTCTGTAGAAATAAGCAAATAAATAAAAAATAATATCTGATGATTTAATTTTAATTCTGGTTATATTTCAA
This sequence comes from Octopus bimaculoides, assembly GCF_046866305.1. Taxonomy (NCBI): domain Eukaryota; kingdom Metazoa; phylum Mollusca; class Cephalopoda; order Octopoda; family Octopodidae; genus Octopus; species Octopus bimaculoides. The sequence continues at coordinate 81,771,735 of NC_142930.1, read as the reverse complement.
CATTGCAATACTAAAGTGTATACGTTGGTAAGTTCTAAATTAACAAATATGTTAATCAGGAGAATATAATAGCATATAATATTTTTGTACATTTTAAAAACTTTGTCCAAATGATCATCTTATGTGTTTTATCATCATCATTATCATCATCGTTTAACGTCTGTTTTCCATGCTGGCAGGGGCTGGATGGTTTGACTGAGGTCTGAAAAGCCAGTGGCTGCACCAGGCTCCAATCTGACCTGGCAATGTTTCTACAGCTGGATGCCCTTCCTAACGTCAACCACTTTGAGAGCGTAGTGGGTGCTTTTTATGTGCCAACAGCACAGGAGTCGGTCAGGCGGCCCTGGCATCGATCATGTTCGGATAGTGCTTTTTACGTGCCACCAGCACGGGAGCCAGTCAGGGGGCACTGGGCAACATGAAACTGACTTACATACATACATACAACTGGCACTCCATCAGTTATGACAACAAGGGTTCCAGTTGATCCAATCAATGGAACAGCCTTCTCATGAAATTAATGTGCAAGTGGCAGAGCATACTCTTGATATAGTTCTCAGGGAGATTCAGCATGACACAGAACGTGACAAGGCTGGCCCTTTGAAATACAGGCACTACTCATTTTGCCAGCTGAGTGAACTGGAGCAACATGAAGTGTCTTGCTCAAGGACACAATGTGCTGCCAGGTATCAAACTCTTGATCTTACGATTGTGAGGTGAATACCCCTAACCACTCAGCTATGCACCTTCAGAACATACATACATACTTACATGCATGCATACCTATATAAGTGAAATAGCACAAATGGAATGAAGAGAAAAGACAGACCATTGAATGTTGAAAGTAGTTACACCAAGCAAACAAAATGCAAGTACACAAAAAAAATATTACCAAAAAAAAGTGTGCACAGTGAACTGTGTGCTGTCAAAAGAAAAAGGAAACTAATATTTCGGGTGAACCCTTTATCAAAGTAGAGTAAAAGAGAACTAAAGAAGAAAAAACAAGAAAAGAAACAATACCTTTTTAAAGCATGTGCATCTTTTGACTACATGATATATATGTGAGTGTAACACACACACACACCTTGTTGCCACCATCTTTGTCTTCCTTCCAGTACTCTCACCCACTTTTATATAATGTGGGTTAGCTATGTATCTCCTCTATAGCAGACATCTGTACCTGCCCCTAATCATAATTTAGCGTTTCAACACATGGCATTAAACCACCCCACTCTCCACTACAGCCTCACAAAGTAAAGAGGTCCTTTTTTTTGTCTTGGAAGTTGCTAGATGAACTCATTATTACTGGTGTTAGAAAAAATATTCAGTATGTAAGACATTTCACTTCAGATAATAATTGGCTAAACTTCCTGGGAATATCAACATAAAAAAAAAAAAAACCATTACCCATTTTTACCTGAATAGGAAGAATTCCTGGTAGTATTGGACAGGTGATGCCAATTTCTCTACAATCTTTGACATATTTTTCAAAAGTGTGCATTTCAAAAAATAGTTGTGTTATAATAAAATCAGCACCAGCATCGACCTTCTCTTTCAGATGTTTTAAGTCCTCTTCATAAGAAGCACATTCTGGGTGACCTGAGGGGTAACCTGAATTTGAAGCAAAACAGTTTGTAGATATTTACAAATATATTTAAAAGAATTTTGTGTTATTTATTTTGTAAACAACATTGTTAATTACTTTAGGTTTCCAATGTGCCATCTCTGATTCATTACTCTATTATCTGTTGCAAAAATGTATTGGAACTTAACGATGTATGTACATGCTTACATATATATGTACATACATATGAGCAATGGTCCATCTACCATGACTAAGTTATGGGAATGTAAACAAACCAACTCTGGTTGCCGAGCAGAGATGGGGTGGGGGTGCTTAAATACAAATACAAAGACACACATCATCATCATGAACACACACACACATACAAACGATGGGCTTCTTTCAGTTTCTGTCTACCAAATCCACACACAAAGCTTTGGTTAGCCTGGTGCTACAGCAGAAGACATTTGCTCAAGATGCTATGCAGTGGGACTGAACCCAAAACTATGTGTTTGGGTTGCAAGCTTATAACCTTTCAGCCAAGTCAACAAGAAATTAAAAAAAAAACTTCTATTCCCTTTTTGGAAACAGTAACATCAGCAAGGATCAAGAAAATAATTCTTCAGTTCTTAGATATACTTGAACCTGAGTAGTTCTGGTCAGTGGTGGACTGGGTCTAAAAATATTGGTTGCCAGGAGACTAAGGGGGCCCACCCACAACTACAAGGGGAGGGGGGGCACCTGCAACAACAAGGGGGCTCATCTGCAACTACAATGCTATCATTTAATTATTTTTTTTTGCTTAAAAGTATTCTTTTCACCTGTCTACAAACACAGCCAAGCTGAAATAATTAATGCATTTTTCCACAAGTGAATAAAAAATTCTCAAACTTGAGGGGACAGGCCCCTTAGATACTAACATGGGCCCCCATATACGAATTCTAATGGCGCAGGGGCCCACTTGCCATCGAGCAAGCTGGCAACCAGGCCAGTCTGCCACTGGTTCTGGTCACACTGGAGCACTGTCCTAATTTGTTAGATAATAAAAGATTGGTCTTACCAGCAACAACAATCACAAAATGATCTCCATGTTCTTTCCGTATCAATCTGACCAAGTCTACAGCATAAGGTAGTTCATGTACAGTGCTAGCCACATGGCCTGGAAATATATCTGAATAATAATAAAAATAATAATTTAGTCTTTTCAGGAATGATGGATCGTGAAGCAAATAAGGCTATAAATAATAGCATGTAAATATTAGGTAAAAAAAACCCTTTTGGACAGAAAAAAATCAAATGCTACCTGTGGGACTTGAACCCACATCTCCTGGAAGTATAACAGCATTTTACTATTAGAACAAAGCAATTCTTTGTATTTCTCAATCCATTATAGAAACTTTATTCTTGTTAGTAAGAATTGTATTACTTTTAAATCTTAATGATAAACATTTTAATAACTATTTTACCCATTTTTCAATCCTTGATTGCATTGTTTACATAGAAGTATTCATATGTGAAATGTTGTAATAAATCAGTGCTGGCTCTAATTTGTATAGAATATTTGTGCCTGGCAACAGTCTTGGTAGATACTCACAAGATTATCCACCGGCTTTCCAACAACAACTTTGGGCACCTTTTTGAATTCCATATGCCTGACACTCGTAGACATACTGACAAAATCAAAAAAACAACACAGCACCTATGACCTTTGGAAACGTTTTATGTTCAGAGTTACTGAAGCATGGAATATACTATTTGCATCAGCTGCTAGCTGTCAAGACACTACATCCTTCAATACTTCCATGCTTCCTGAAATTCGTTTTCAACAGTTTGATGACCAACATAGAAGCTCTCTCATTTACTTGTGCAATGTATGTTGTATACAAGTGTGAATGTGTACATGCATAGAGATGAGTGTAAATAGCTATGAATATACATAAAAGGTGTGTGTTAGTATTTCTAATGATGTTCTGGGCAAGGACCTTGGTTCTACTACACCAAATACTTTTCTATGTCTTTACCTCACATAGAAACAATATCTTAACCCTTTACCATTTAGATTACACTGTCAAATGTAATGCTTCTTTATTCACATTGTTTTGATTTAATCATGCATTATCTCATAGCTTCAAGAGTTCAATAATGTGATTGCTTAATTTAAGAATGACATTGAAGAGTAAGTGTAAAATGCTGGACATGGTCAATTTTAACATAAAACAAGTAGAATATTTGAGCAGATTCGGTTGGTTTAAATGCTAAAGGGTTAATACAGACTAAAGAAAAAGAATCAGTTACCTCCTCTTAAGGCTAAAATATTTCGTATTCCTTGATCTTTTGCTTTTAACAAAATGTCCTTGATCTCTGAGACAGACTGGCTGTAGCTTGTAATATGTAACATGGTTGGTAAATTGAAATAATTCAACATTGTACCTGCCATGCAGAGGGAACTAGTTGGTTTCTCTAAATTTTGAGGATCATTTTTCAAATGCCAGGTCATATCACAGAAGAGTGGCTGACTTTCAGCAAAACATTCCATTCTACAAATAAATAAATTTAAACAACAACAACAATAATAAAAAGGTAATCATTATATCCAACTAAATATATAAGCTAATACTGTGTTATTAGTCTTGAGAGATCCTCTTATATAGGAACTTGGTGCATAAAAGCACACACTGAGACCGTAGCAGAAGAAATTTATCTGTATTTATCTACGTATGTGCTTTTATGCACCATGCACCTATATGAGAGGACCTCTCAAGGCTAATAACAGTATTTGGTGTTCTAACAAGACATCCATGTTAAGTTGGATATAAAGATTACCTTTTGGTATTAATACTGCTTCCATCACTAATAATTAATTTATAATAGTAATAGCTTCTGATTTAGGCAGAAAGCCAAAAATTTTGAGGGGAAAAAGTAAGTAAATGCCATCGACCTCAGTACTTGACTATTACTTTGTTCTATCAGCATCAAAAAGAAGAAAGGCAAAGCTAACCTTGGCTGGAGTTGAACTCAGAATATAAAGAGCAGGAAGAAATACCCACAAGGCATTTTGCCCAATGCTCTAATGATTCTGTCAATAATATATATTTTTCTGTCTCTATAGAGTTGACGTATATACATATTCATACATATAAATGTTGAGAGAAAGTAAAGATTAAAGAAATCCAGGCGAATACCTTGGTCAGTATTCCATGCAAAAAACAGAATGTCAAAGTTAAAGCAGAATCTGTATACATTAAATCCACAGTGTTTCATACAAACTGTAAATTGGAGGAGATTCACCAACCATTTGGTTGGAGCATTTATTGTAGAGTATAATAGCAATTACTGGAAATAAGGAAGAATGATGCTGTTACATATCTTTATTCAAGGTTATGATAATTTCAAATAGCTAAAACTATTTTTATCATTATACACAATGGTTTGTGCATATAAAGCTTATGAAAATCCATACCAGATACTTTTCTTGAATAGAGGAACACTTGATGTATATAACTTTGCTATTCTGCAACTTGACATCCTTCACAGCATATATTTGTTAAAAATTCTCAAAATTTACCGTAATAATTTAAAGGTCTAATGAGAATGGTAGAGGGCAAACTATTTTATCAATTGGTTAATCATTGTATGGATTTACATAAACTGTATATGTACAAATCAATGCATGTAGACAAAAATAAAAGCACAAAGCTAGCAAGTCATATCTGGGACCCGAAGGACAGCAGTGTATCATACACCATTTAATTGAAACATCATAGAGAATTAGGCCATACAATAACAGGTCAAAAAGTGCAGGCTTTGTATAGCTGACAATATACAACCTTATTAGATCAAAGACCTGCAATGACTATCTACATCTGAGATTAGAGATTTTTACAAGATGTATGCATTTCAATAAGTTTGTGTCATTGAATTGGACAATGCCACTCCACGCACTGATTAGACACATAGCTTAACACACTTTAGCCTTTCTTGCATTCAACTACCCCCATGAGGTATTGTCTTATTTTTAGAAGTGAGTACTTAACATTATTTTTCATTTAATAGGTTAAAGGGACATAACCTAAATTGCATGAATGGACTTATTCCCCTCAGCCTTAAAATGTTTCTTAACATTCTTTTCTTCTCGTAACGTCTCTCTTTTTTTTTTTTGTATTTTCTCAAATACCTATGTTATCTGAGCCTGAAAGATTGCTGGATTATACATAGTAGGCTATACAAGTTCATCTAATCACTGCACTATACAAGCATGAAATTGAAGTAGCTCACATATAAACTCCTGTATTCCTAAAGCATACTGCATTTTCTCTAGAATTGTTTCCTCTGCCACTGTCTTGTTACTACAGGGGAGAAAACTCATATGGTGACATGATGCACCTATAGTGTGCTAAAGGTTAAAAAACCTACGGTCCCTAACTAAATTAGGATGGTTTGCTGTGGGTGGCTGTGTGGTTACGAACAAACATATCAACCCTCTCAGTTTTCCCAATCTTCACACTGTGGAAACACCCAGGTTGTAATAGCTGGAGAGAGAGAAGGTTGCACCAGTGCTCAGCTGATACTCACTCATTGCAGCAATGTGAAATAAAGTGCCTTGCTTAAAGGGAAAATGGAATGTAAGCTCTCAACACATGTAATATATGAAAAATGGTTACAAGAAAGAATGGTTTTACATGTCAAACAAATCTCTGGCCCCATTGGTAGTTTTTGGTGGAAAGAATTCCAAAGAGAACCAGGGATCATTTGAAGACATACGGAGTTTCATTTGGTCATTAAGAGAAATGAAATTATTTTTCATGGAAGACTTCCGTAGTAGTCCATTGCTTTCCTGTTTGTTGTTTATTTCATCCATTTTAAGAATTTTCTGAAAAAATAAACAAAGAAATCAAATATTAAAGGATTATACAAACATACAGTGAAGGTGTGTGGCTTAGTGGTTAGGGTAAGCAGCTCATGATTGTAAGGTCATGAGTTTGATTCCTGGCACTGCATTGTGTCCTTGAGCAAGATATTTACTTCACGTTGTTCCAGTTCACTCAACTGGTAAAAATGAGTTGTTTCTGTAATTCAAAAAGACAGTCTTGTCACATTCTGTGTTATGCTGAATCTCCCTGAGAACTATGTTAAGGGTATGTGTGTCTGTGGAGTACTCAGCCACATATATGTTAGTTTCATGAGCTGGCTGTTCTGCTGATTGGATCAACTGGAATCCTTGTCTTAGTAACCGACGGAGTGTCATATAAACATATGTATATCATCATCACCATCATACTCATCAGATCATGCCTGTTTTCCATGCTGGTATGTGTTGGACAGTTTGACAGGCTTCAACACATGGAGGACTACAGCAAGCTCCAAGTCTTCTTTGGCATGGTTTCTACAAGTGGATGCCCTTCCTAATACCAACTACTTTACAGAGTGTACTGATATTGGCATTAGTGAAGTTGTCAAGTAACTAGCAAGACAAAGAAAAAAGAAGCACCTCAACTGAGTGGGGTTGTGATAGAGGGGGGTAAGTGGGGGTTGTGGTAGAGGGGGTAAGGAGGGATTGTGATAGAGGGGCTAAGTGTCTTTGTGTCGGATTTTGAGAGAGACTAACACAGGTGCCTTGCTAATAGAAGAGATACATGGCTACCTTACATTAAATAAGAGTGGGTGAAAGTAGCTGGAAAGAGATAAAGATGTGAGGAGGTGTCAGAGTGTATTTTCAAAGTACAAGAAGGTGAGAGAATATGGACTGAGGACTGGGAGGAGTGGGTGGATAAGAGAGTGATAGATGATTAGAGTTGGGAGTGGAAGTGAATGTAGTGAGTAATGTACAAGGGTATAAGCATGGTCAATGGTAAATATCAGTATGGGGAGAAGGTAAGAGAAATAGCTAAGGAAAGGGGTGGTGATAAGTGGCGATATGTAGAAACATGTAGATAGATCACAGACAATCTCACAGGCTAATAAAAAGCTGCCAGGTAGGGATTTCATAACAAGTAAACTAAGAATATAACTAAAACTGGCATTCCATCAGATACAACAAGGGTTTCAGTTGATCCAATCAATGGAACAGCCTGCTCATGAAATTAACATGCAAGTGGCTGAGCACTCCATAGACATGCATACCCTTAATGTAATTCTCAAGGAGATTCAGCATGACACAGAATGTGACAAGGCTGACCCACTGAAATATGGGTACTACTCATTTTTGCCAGCTGAGTGGACTGGAACAATGTGAAATAAAGTGTCTTGCTCAAGACACAATGTGCCACCGAGAATCAGCTCAGACCTTATGATCACGAGCTTTCAAGAAGACTACAACCAATTAATAATATAATTAAATGAACTAATTTCCCCTATGACCTGAGTTACTTCAAGCAGAGCCAGTGATGCAAGTGAAGCCGTAGGTAAGAATGTATTAGCTTTGTATGGTTTTAACAATCTCAGGATATAAACCTTTGGTTTTATTGAATGAAGATATATCAGTTAAGCTGCATGTTGTTCCTGAATCATTGATGAACGAGGTGACAATGACATTCATCTTAATTTCCTGTTGTGGAAACCGATCACTATCATTTGATTGAACATAAATTCATCATTGATCATCAACAGTACTTTTACATATAACATATTGCAATTGTCCTTCATTTTGATGAGGGCATGTGAAACAATTGTTTTCTTGATTTTCATACGGTTGCTACATGGTTGATTTCTTTCTGTTAAATGAGTAGCAAATTTCCTTCTTTGCTGGACGTATAGGATAAGAAAACATATAAGACTTTGAACAACATCCATAACAGAATATTTTTTAATAATTGTAAATCTGAGATTAACTAATCCAAGCATCACTAACTTCATATACGTGGACATGCTTTCTTCCATGTCAACTGTTTGCTGTTTATCTAGATCATATATCTGCACCAATGCCAAAACAAATAGGTACAAGATTCCAAAGGAGAGGAAGATCCTCAGGATATGAAGGTTGCAAATCGTCTCAACCAGCATCCCAAAAGTAGCGAAACGTCCCGCCTAAAAACAACACTGATGAAGATTGAAAAAAGGCTGCAACAATCCTATGTGAGGGAGAGAGCAGACAAAGAAGTCTGGGTTATAAAAAATATTAAGTCAAACCCAAAGGCCTTCTTTCATTATGCGAAAGAAACAGCCTCAGTACGCTGCAAGATAGGACCCTTCTTCGGAAAGGATGGCTCCCTCACAGACAGTCCAACTAGGATCAGTGAGGTACTGAATGACCATTTCAAAAGTGTCTTCACCACCCCGCTGGAACACAGACAAGTGAACGAACCAGTGGACTTCTTTGCCACCTCCCCTATAACCAGCGAGACAGTTAAGATGGAATACATCGACATTAGCAAAGAAGATGTACTACTAGCTATAGATGAAGTGGACACAAACTCAACTGCTGGTCCTGATGGTTTCCCAGCAATCCTCCTCAAATTGTGTAAGCATGCCCTGGCAAAACCCCTCCAGATTCTCTTCCAGAGCTTTCTTGCAAATGGCAGACAGCCAAGCAAGCTGAAGGCGGGAATAATATGCCCAATCCATTAAGGGGGAAGCAGAGCAGATGTCAAAAACTATAAGCCTATCTCTCTGACTTTACACATCATCAATGTCATGGAACGGATAGTCAGAGGAAAACTAATTGCATTCCTTGAAGAAAATAACTTGTTGAATGATACCCAGCATGGCTTTCGACCAGGTAGGAGCTGCCTGACCCAGCTCTTACAACATTATGACTGGGTGTTGAGGCAGTTACTCAACAACTCAAATGTGGACGTACTATACCTTGATTTTGCAAAAGCTTTTGACAAAGTGGATCATGGTATGATATGCCACAAACTGCATGATCTTGGCATAGCTGGAAAACTTGGAGAGTGATTAAATGACTTTCTGAAAGATAGAAGTCAGGCAGTAGTGGCTAATGGAGCCACCTCTATGAAAATACAAATAGTGAGCGGTGTTCCACAGGGCACTGTCTTGTGACTACTGCTTTTTATAGTGGCCCTCTCAGATATGCTCTCAAGTTCCCAGATAGCCACCCTTGCAAGCTATGCAGACAATATGAAAGTCTTGCAGAAAATACAGAACCCCAGCAATGTTGCATATCTGCAGCAGGAGTTGGACTCAATTTACAGATGGACTGAGGATAATAATATGCAGTTTAATGCTGAAAAATTCCAAACCCTGCGCTACCAGCATCCAAAACTGAATATGAAACTTACATGGTACACTGGTCCACAGGGGATTACAATCCCAGAGCCTAAATCAGTGAGGGACCTGGGTACCACATGCGTGATGATACCTCTTTCCAAGTGCACATTATCAGGATGGCGACAAAGTGCAGACAACTGGCTGGATGGATCCTGAGAGCATTCAGAACCATAGATAAGGAAACCATGATGGTCCTCAGGAGGACATTTGTCCTCGGCCGCCAAGATTACTGCTCACAGCTATGGTCACCCACCAGTGTGAAATTAACAGCGGATCTTGAAGCAATCTAGAGAAGATTCACAAAGAAGATCGTCTCTTTGCAACTGCTCAGCTACTGGGAAAGGCTGAAACAGCTATGACTCTACTCCCTGGAGAGGAGGTGAGAGAGGTATGCAGTAATATACATCTGGAAGATCCTGGAAGGAATTGTGCCAAATTTTGGCATTGAAAGCTACACCAATGCCAGAACAGGACGACACTGCATAGTGCCAAAGATCCCAGCAATGCCATCGCGCTTCAGGACCAGTTACTGCAACAGTTTGGGTTTCAGGGGCCCACAGCTTTTTAATATTCTCTCAAAGAGCCTGAGGAACCTGCACAAAGTAGATGTAGGCGTTTTTAAATCAAAGCTGGACCTCTTCCTGTGGAGAGTCCCAGATTAACTTACCTCATGGCAAGAGGTACA